>NC_056746.1:214559126-214711626 GCF_019279795.1 Protopterus annectens | reverse complement strand
GCCCCAGCCATTCAGGTGTCATTTCTGTGCACTGCAGACAACTTTTCTTTAACATATTTAAGTAAAAATACTTTCTTCTTTTAAACTGTAGCAAACTGTTTGCAACAAATGCCTACATGCAGTGCTACAGCTCTCATGTTTCAGTTAAAAACAATATTAATCTTATTTTTAAACTGTAGCAAACTGTTTGATACAAATGTAGTAAGCATTTGCTATAGTTTATACCTTGCCTGCACCGAGCACTATGGTGCTCATGTTTCAATTAAAAAAAAACAAACCTCTTCTTCTTTTAAAAATGTAGCAAACTGCTTGCTACAGGTGTAGCAAACAGTTGTTACAGTTTATAACTTGCCTGTATTGAGTGCTAAGGCACTCATGTTTCATTTAAAAAGAAAAAAATAACATTCTACTTATTTTTAAACTGTATCAAACTGCCTACAGTGAATGCTACAGCTCTTAAGATTTATTAAAAAAAATATTTTTTTTTTTTATTTTTAAACTACAGTTTAGAACACACAGAGTGCCACCACACTCAGATTTGACTGCAAATGCAATTCTGGGTTTTAAAAACTGATATTGCATTAAAGAGAGATTTGTATCAGCTGGTTGTGCCCCCAACACTCTGCACCTGGGACAGGTGCCCCTCTCACCCCACCCTAGCTATGCTGCTGTTCATTACCCCCATTTGCAATTTGAACAAAGACTATTCAAACTATCCGAATTGACTGAAGATAAACAGTGAACAAGTATCAGATGTCTTAAAGATCCAACTTTACTCTTCAACTCACTGGTACTGCAACCCATTAGCAAAGCAGGGACCACTCAGAACATTCCAGAACTGGTATTAAAACAAAAATTGGAACAGTTAAAACATTCTAAATGTCTCCAGAAAAGGCACAAAACACTGGAACATAGACCCGATGTGCCACCTTTTATTTGGCCAGCATATATATTGCAATTACTCAAGCTTTCAAACTGGCATAAGTTAGGATTCTGAGATAGTTAGTGGTTTTGGATTCAGGAGAAAATCATAAAATCAAGCATTACCAGAAAAAAAATTGCTATTCATCAACACACCTTATTTGTGTTCATAGGTTCATAGGTTCATAGGTTCATACTAGGCTATCTGCCCTAGGGCATTTATAAGCCTAGCCAGAGTGTGTGTGGCTTTTACCACCCCTTAGGATGAGAATACTATACCCATTAGTTTGCTGTGCCTCTGTCCAGCAGTGACACAGAGATGATTCCCGGGGTAAACCTACGATCTCCCATCCACTCGTCAAGATTTCTCTTGAACAGAGTCAGTGAGGGGCTCTGCCTCACATGGACTGGGATTCTGTTCCATAGTGTAGGGAGTCTCTGGGTGATGAATCTGTCCCTCCAGCATGTCCTATTTATATCCGTGTTGAGGTTTAAGTCTCTTGCTCTCGTGGCTCTGGTGGATTTGGATTTTTGAGGTGGAGCATGTCCATTAATTCCGGGTTGGACATGGCCTTGTATGTCAGGCACAGATCACCTCTGAGCAGTCGGTATGCAACTGAATAGAGCTGGAGTTTCTTCAGTCGGGCAGTGTATGACATATGTTTGAGCCCCTTTATCCTTTTGGTGAGGAACTTTTGGGGTCTTTCCAACTGCTGCAGGTGTCGGGTAAGGTGCATTCCGAATGGGGCGTTGTACTCAATCATTGGTCTGATAAGTGAAGAGTACAGGGGTACAATGACCTCTTCATGATCAGGTGGGCAATGTAGAAGGTCTTCCTAACCACTTTGGCAATGTGAGTGTCAAAAGAGAGGTTACTGTCAACTTGGGTCCCCAGGTCCCTGATAACGTCTTCCGTGTTTAATGGATTACCACCTATGTGGTAATTAGGGTTACCTTGTTTTTCCCAAAGGGTATGACTATACATTTTTGGCATTTAGCTTAAGGCCATGACTCTGGCACCAGTTATCCATTTCTATGAGACCTCTCTGGAGGATGTCTGTGTCTGATGGAGTGTCAATTATGGTGCCCAGTTTGCAGTCATCTGCAAATTTTGTCAGCCACAATCCCCTATGTTTGCCTGCACTTCAGAAAAATAAATGCCGAACAAGAGGGGCTCAGGACTGAGCCCTGTGGGACACCGCCGTGACCGGCTTAGAGTCTGACATGGCACCAGCAACTCTAACCCTGTGGGTTCTGTCCTTGAGCCAGTTTGCAACCCATCTTGTGACATATGGGTTTACATCTAAGCTGGTGAGCTTTTCTATGATGCCCAAGTGGGTTATTGTGTCGAACGCTTTTGCTAGGTCAAGGTAGGCTGTGTGAACTGCCTTACCCTCATCAATGGCCTTAGTGACTGTTTCGAAAAAGTCGACCAAGTTCAAGAGGCAGGATCTGCCCTTGACAAAGCCAAATTGGGTAGGATCCAGTGTCTGTAGGTCCCCAATGTCTTTATTTATGAGTTCCATTATGATCCTCTCCATAGCTTTGCAGACAAGGCTCGTCAAGCTTATGGGGTGGCAATTTCCAGGGTCCGTAGAAGCACCGCCTTTGTGAAGTGGGACCACAGTTGCCGTACGCCATTCTTTGGGTACGTATCCTGTAGTAAGGCTAAGATTAAACAGCAGCCTTATGTGTGGGTTTAGTTCCTCATTGAGTTTGTGTAGCACACAGCCGGGGACACCGTCCGGTCCCATTGATGCTGTGTTTTTTGCTTTAGAGAGAGCAGCTCTCACCTGGGCATCTGATATGTTTGGGAGGCTAGACTCTGGTGGGATAGATATTTCTCCTTTTGGGGGGGGGGGAGAAATTTGCACTGAACCTGTCTGCCAGTATGTTGGCAATGTCTGTGGGTTCAGTGATTTTTGTATCATTTTGGACTAATTCTGAGCATATCTGGGAGTTTCCACCCAGGTTTCTAACATAGCTAAAGAAGGCCTTATGATTGTCTTTTGTGTCATTAGCGATTTTTCTCTCAAAGTTGGCCTTGGATGATTTTATGAGTGATTGTAGTTTTTTGCTAGTAGTGATCAGAGATGCCTTCCCTTTTAGGGATTTTGCTCTGTCATGTAGTAGGGATTTTGCTCTGTCATGTAGTAGCTTTCTCCTCTTGTTGTAGAGTTTGTTTATGGCTGGGGTCTTAATTTGGTCAGAGAGAAAAGTTCTTAATACTGAGTCTTATAAAACTAATATCTAAGTTTAAACCACTGACTGTCAGACTAAACAACTGATTAGCTTAATCTCCAGTGTTCTTTCCTAATGTGCATTGAAATGTCCCTGAAGAACCATAACTGTCATATCTGATTCAGAATGATTAGACTGGGAAAAGTGTGCTAACACTGGCTTGTCAGTCATTTTGTTTGTAAATATATTTCTGCGGGCATTCATCCTAATTCTGAGTGGCTAGGCTATCTCTTCTATGAAACCTGTCTATGGACATTTCCTGCTTCTGATAACAAAAACAAAAGTGCATGTAAATCAGCTCTACACTTTGAGACTTATTTTCTATGAAATTTTTATTCTGGAAAACAATTCCCAGTTGTTCGGGATTTGGGAACCTATGTGGACAGTGACCTAAATTTTGACCAATTTATGTCTATTGTTGTAAGAAAGTCCTACTATGTTGCACAGCTTATGAACAAAGGGATTGTGTCTAGATCTAGGGATGTCATTGTCCCCCTTTACTCAGCCCTCATTAAACCGATCATTGAATTCTAATGACCCTTTGGCGTGTAACTGTCCAGATACGTGCAACAACTGAAACACCCACAATTATACCTTACCAAAAAGATACAAGGCCTTAACAACATGTCCTACATGGACTCACTCAAAGCCTTGTCACTATATTCAGTATCCTACAGACTGCTAAGAGGACCTTTCTCTGTCATACAAGGCATCCTCTGACGCACTGCTGATATATTTATTGCACATCAGCAAGTCAAATGGCATCAGAAATATTCAGCCTAAGGATCTAAACCTCTTCTGTAACATCAGCAGAACAGTTTGTACAGACAGGTATATGTTGCAGAGGATACTGCTGCTCTGAAATAGACTCCTCATCCACATAAAACAAAGTTCATCCCTGTCCATATTCAAGATCACTTAGGTCTATGGATGGGAAACAGAAAATTTATTCCAGGACTGCTCCCGGTGCTACTAATGAACAGCGGCAGTTCATACATGTTTATCCCATGCATAGTTCCTGTCGAATTAACTATGGTATGATCCCAATTATTCCATTAAGAGTAATATATAATTATTGACCATGGGATGGGCAAGCTAGTTTGTAACAAAATGGGATAGATTATTTTGAGCACAAAAAGGAAAATTGGCTAGGCCTAAAATGGCTCACAAGGGTAGCTGGCCTAGTACTTACCTGTAAATCTAGAAACCTATGAACAGATAATGCATCATATTTTGCTGATGAACCGCCAGTGTGTGTGTGTGTGTGTGTGTGTGTGTGTGTGTGTGTGTGTGTGTGTGTCTGTCTGTTTTAGATATATATAGTCTACTGAAATTGATCTATCACAACCTCAGCATTCAAAACATTGATATAAAATAAATAAAACCCAAAATTACAATATTGCTGTTACAGCAGGGAAGGAAATATGTCCTTTCCCTGCTATTGTGTGATCTCATAGTTGGTGTATATAAATAGCAAGGGATGTTGATGAAATGGCTTCTTAAATGAGGTGAGTAAGGGAGCTTGTCCCAAGCAAAGAGTAATTGGTTTTGAATTTACATACTGTCTTGGAGCATATGCAATTGTAGTCAATATTCTGAATGATAGATGTTTTGTGGTCAGTGTTTTGAATGTTAATGTTTTGATAGTAAAATCAATTTCAGTAGATTCATACACACACACACACACACACACACACATATATATATATATATATATATATATATATATATATATATATATATATGTGTGTGTATATGGGTCTACTTCATTTGATCGAAAAACCATTTGACCTAAACCCATTTGATTGAAATTTCATTTGATTGAAAACCAGTATTCAAGGCATAAAACTGTGATTTGTCCCCCTCCCTTATGTCGTGTGACCCAGGAGTTGGTATATATAGTTGGGGGGGTGCAGCCCCCCACATTGGGGGGTGTGGAGGGTGAAGACCCCCACCTAGTTTCCTTTAAAAGAAGAAAATAAAACAAAAAGTACAGATTTTAAATGAAACTAGGTGGGGGGTTTTGCCGTGCCCCCCCTATGCCCCATAACTATATATACCAACTCCAGGGTTGCACGTCATTGGGGAGGGGGACAAATCCCTGTTATTTGCCTTGAATACTGGTTTTCGATCAAATGAAATTTCGATCAAATGGGTTTAGGTCAAATGGTCTTTCGATCAAATGAAGTAGACCCATATATATATATATATATATA
This sequence comes from Protopterus annectens, assembly GCF_019279795.1. Classification (NCBI taxonomy): domain Eukaryota; kingdom Metazoa; phylum Chordata; order Ceratodontiformes; family Protopteridae; genus Protopterus; species Protopterus annectens. The sequence continues at coordinate 214,706,248 of NC_056746.1, read as the reverse complement.
TATATATATATATATATATATATATATATATATGTGTGTGTGTGTGTGTGTGTGTGTGTGTGTATGAATCTACTGAAATTGATTTTACTATCAAAACATTAACATTCAAAACACTGACCACAAAACATCTATCATTCAGAATATTGTCTACAATTAGTAGTAATAGTAAACAAGTATTTGGTTGACAAAACAGCTGACTGACAGTTGGACACAACTGGTACAATATCGGGGTTGGGGAATATAAAGCATTGCATAATCTTGAAGTTGGAATATACATTAGTAGTGAGGGGCAATGAAAACACACTGTGCTGAATTCATAAAGGTACTGTGACATGTAAATGACTGTTTACATGTCGCAGAACCTTTGTGCTGTTCAGCAAGCATTCTTAAATAGTGCTGCATGGTCCTTGTGACACCCCACCTCTGGCACAGTAATCAGGGAGCCTCAATCCTCACTACTAGCACCAGTGGGGGACGTACATTGAGTGGGTGACAGGTACACACACAGTATTTCCAGATGCAGCTCACTGCATCAAGTGCAATTGCCCTTAGTAGCACACAGAGACTACAGACAGTCTGGGGCTGGTTTCTCCCTCTTTCTCCAGATCCCGACTAATACTCCCCACTGGCACAGCTATAGAGTTAAGATCTCAGCTGAGTGGCCAAGACCTCCATCACTCTCTCTGTCCAACCAGTGCTTTGTGTCCTTGCCCAAGTAGCTGACACACACACTCTTTGAGGTTTGATTTACACACACACACACACACACACACACACACACACACACACACACACACACACACACACACACACACACCTGGAAAAAGCTGGCACAAGTTTACAACTGTCCAGGCTATATGGTAGTTATCACTGCCACTAGCCAGCTCCTTATCAGCTACTTTAAGGCCCTTAACAAAGGGTGTCCAATCTTACTGTGTAATGTTACTATCAGTACAAAGGGCAGTTTGACCATGAGCAAGGCTATTAGGAGTAGCCTACACAGTGTCACCAAATAAATATGCAAGTACTCTCAGAAGTTAAATATGTCTCATAAGGATCAGCCACAATGAAATGTTTAAATGTATTTAAAGGAGAACCATACCCACAGACTCAAAAAATGTTTATTTCATCATGGTTTGGTGTTTCCTACATTTTAACACAACTCTGGGACTATTTATAGGTTTGTAAATATTTTTGTATGTAATTTCTGAGTCTGACCACATGGGGTCTGGCATCTTGAAATAATTCTGATTGTTTAGGCTGCCTCTAGGTATCCCATAATGCAGTACTTGTCTGTAAACAATTACATCACCCAGGTCTTTTTCTTCCTAAAGCTCCTGTCACTGCATTAATTTTACATGCATACACTGCTGTCTTTCAGTCAGTTAGCTTTAAGTAACATTTCATGCCATTCAATGACTACTTAAAACACAAATAGTACAAATGCCACAGAACAGACAATCAAAGTGCTTTATACTGCTACATCTTTCTAGAATGTCTAAAATGTAGTCTTTTGTGAAGCCTGAATCTCCCATCCTCCTTCACTCCTAACTTCCCTAGCTGTCAAACTGGTAAGGGTTATTTGAGCTGTTGCCTGATGTGATTGACATCTCACAGCAGAAGAATTGACTCATGTACTGTTTCCTTGTTCTAGCCTTTACTTTTTGTGTGGGTAGGGGAAGGACCATGGAGCTGTGATATCACAGCATGGGTGGGTTTTTAGGACGGCCGTGGTGATGTCAGTTTGAGGAGGGAATTGACAAGAAATCTACCTGTATTCATTGGCCTTGATGACATCAGTGAATTGAAGACTGCAGCAAGCTTTTCGAGGGCAGGATAAAAATTTTTTAAAAGTGAAACTACCACAGTACAGTAAGGTACTGTTCTAGTAGAGAGAAAGAGTTGATTTAAAATATTTTAAATGCTGTATTGTTGTTTATTCATAGCAAGGGCAGTAAATAGGGAGACAAAGGACAAAGACGTTGAGCATTTAACAACAGAATTCCATGTTGTCATTTAATAATAAATAATAAAAGAACAAGGCAATACTAAATATATATATATATATATATATATATATATATATATATATATATATATATAGTGATATCAGAGTTCAAAATCACAGGCGATATTTAAAAGAACATTGCAGGACAGTCTCAAATAAAAAAAAGTATCTAAGCTAAGCTTTGTTATATTCCTGACTATATCTATAAGAATTATACTGTACCCTACCTAGTACACTTACTTCAGAGCAAGCAAGGCAGATGTGAGTGGATCTTGGTGTTGTCAGGTCAAAGTCAAAATATAGAATACTCTCTCACTAAGAGACTTCTCAAATTAATATCTCAAATATTACCGCTGGGATAGCTTTCAGAATTACATAATTTCTTGTCATCTGACTCTATCCCAGGTAAAAAAAAACAACCACTGATGCAGCTGGTAGCATTTAGAATCTTCCTGTGAAAATACATACACAAGGGCATTTCCTCAAATCTTGGTACTTGCTGGAAATCCTAAACCTATAAAACACTTGCAAGATAATGCAGAACGTTTCCTAGTTTTAGACACTGTGTCTTCTTGGTGCCATGAAGTAATTTAATTTTAGCTATTTTTCTGAAGTTAGCCTCTTGTGTCCCAGAGCTGTTAAAATATATACATTTAGACAGTTACAATAGTGTATATACATTTCTGTTCTTTTCCAGTAGGGTACACTGTGGATACATCTTTAAGTTCAGTACTTTAAAAACCTTTTCAACACACGTTTGTAAAAACCTAGTTTGATATACACATACCATACAGTTCTAATAAGATTGTAACACAAGCATCTTACATAAAGCATGTGGACATTCACAAATGACACATAACCATTTACAAAATTCCAGACAGCTGTGTTGGCAGTATCTCTCTTTGTTACACTTTTATAAAAATCATGTTGATATTCACAAATGACATATAATTATTTACAAAATTCCAGATAGCTGGACTGGCAATATCTCCTTTTGTGACAGGCCTCCAACATGAAGACATGCCATGCTGAATGCTAATGAGGCATTTCATGGGGAGAGTTATATGCTAGTTAGCCATGTGCCCTCTCTCTGTCTCGCTGTCTTTCTCTCTCTGTCTTCAAAACTGCACCCAGAAAGGCATCTGCACAGCTGAGCAATTCAAGAAAGTGCATATCTGTTTTTAGATCAGCATGACCATCCCCACTATATTGCAGTAATGAACACAGCCAAAAGGCAATATTCAACTGTTGAACACAAGTATGGTGGGGTGTACCACTAGACCCCAGGAACTAGTTTACAAGTGCCATAATGGCACTAACATCAAAATGTGGATCTTGCATTGCGGAGAAGCACTGAACACCAGGGATTAATGTTTAAAATGCTGTACTTGCACCAACATTAATACAGGGGCCTGTGGTTGGGAGAATCCATTTGACTACCACAGATTAAAATTTAAAGTGCCATAATGGCACTAACATTACTATGGGGACTGGGAGTAGAGAATGCATACAACACAGGGAATGCTACATAAAGTGACATAAGGCACACAACAGCATAACAGGAATGGGGGGAACAGCTGGACACATTCTAAAATGCCATAATAGCACCGATGGTAGTACTGGGATCAGGGAGTGGGAGGAACCACTGGACACCAGGAATAAAATGAAGTGCAGTAACAACACAGACTTCATAAGGGTGAAGAGGGTGGGGGGCACAACAAGACCACCAAGGATGCCTCTTTAAAGTGTCATAATTAAACTGACATTGTAATAGAGGATTGAGGTGGGAGGGATAAGCAAGATCATCATGGCCTAATATATACATGCCATAATAGCACTAAAGTATGATGGTGGGAGGAACCACATAATGGTAGGAACAGGTACAAGGACTGAAATGGCTGGTGTGTGTGTGTGTGTGTGTGTGTGTGTGTGTGTGTGTGTGTGTGTGTGTGCGCGTGAGCGCATGTGTGTGTTTGTGCTTGTTTATGTTCATGCTTGTGTACACAAATATAAGAGTGTGACTGGGGGGGAATTCCACCACCTACACGAGCAGCAGTTTACTACAGTGACATGCAGAACAGCCATAATCTGCACATTGAGATAGCAACTGGGATTCAGAAAACATGCAAATTTGTTAACAATGAGGTCTTAGCTTGTAGTGGCTAGCATGTTTCTGAATCACAGATGGTCACATCATACTACAAAGGCTTTTCTAGCATGAGTAATATGTCTTGCGATAGGAAATTTAATTAATTCCTTGGACTGTTTTTTACTTGTATGCTCTGAGGATATGTACTGGGGCATGCAGATTTAGGTGTCAAAAGTTTTTTTTTTAACTTTTTTTGTTGACTCTAGAGAAGTTGACATTTGGATGTTTCATTTTTAGGTTCCTAGGTGTTTACTAGGCTAACAACTACAAGGGTCCTTTTAAAGCTAGCCATGCATCCCAAATCTTGACACAAGTTATTGTACACTTTGTGATGATGTGAGGTATTGCCAGCTGTGCTGGGAGAAGTGGAGCAGTGGATGTGTGGCTTGTAAAGTCCAAAAAACAGCAACTCCAACTATCCAAATGTCAGGGGCAAATGTTCACTGTAACATCCATAGCAAGTGAAAGCTGAAAAAACGTAACTTCCAAATAGATGAACATCTATTTGGAAGTTACGTTTTTTTGGCTTTCACTTGCTATACTGTGGATGTTACAGTGAACATTTTCCCCTGACGTTCGGATAGTTGGAGTTGCTGTTTTTTGGACTTTATCTGTTTTACCGTTTCTCCAGTTTGTATATGATGTGTGGCTTGTGCCAGTGTAGCTAGCTGGAGTTTTGTAGAGAACTGTATGTCATTTGTGTATCAGACTGATTTTATACAGGTGCTTATGCTGAAAGTGTGTTTGTGGAGCTGCTTGTGTTAAAGGGTGTGCCGGCATATATCTTGCTAGACTGATGGGATGGGTGCACCTGTATGTCATACTGCATTGTGGCTGTTGAGCTTGATGTTGTGGGAGGGGAAGCTGGAAAACAGGAGGTTAATTTCAGTCCAGCTAGCTTTAGTTAGAGTATACTGAGGTTGGATTGCCTGGTTTGAGCCATACAGATTGTGTCTTATGGTTCTCAGTGCAGCTGGAGATGAGAAGGTCTGTGCTGGGAAGGGGCTATATTAGATAATCAAACTTTCAAAAGTTTGACTGTCATATGGTCGACACCATATGATTGAACTTTTAAAAGTTCAAAAATCTAATAAAAAAATAAACTATACAAATAACCTACCTGATCGTTTTAAACAGGGGGCAAGCCACCCTGCACCCTCCACATGGGGGGCTACACCCCACACCCCCTGCTTTTTAAATATATCAACTCCGAGATCACACTACAGTGCAGAAAAGGAAAATCTTCCCATTCTGCACTGTATGGAGATCTCTGCTAAAACGTTTGAACTTTGAAAAATTCAATCATATGGTGCCGACCCTATGACAGTTGAACTTTTAAAAGTTCGATCATCTAATATAGACCCACTGGGAAGCCTTCTGTATTGTCTTTGGCAGTGGAATGGTTGCTGCCCTGCAGGGGAGGAGATGTTGAAGTGATTTTGTGGTTTCTGGATGCTGTAGCAGATCTTGGCAGGGTGTATAGGGTGGCACATCTATGCTGGATCCTGGTGGCCTCTGGTGGAGAGGGTGGTGTTATAACCAGAAGTCAGATAGCCAGATGTATGTGATGTCATTCTGTGATCCATGACTGAAGTGATGTTTTTGTGCTAGGTGGGACAGAAGCCTCAGAGCAGTCTGTTTTTGGAACCTGGCACAGAAGGATTTCTCACCCACTTCATCTTGCTTTGCATTAGTAAGTAACCAGGGACCAGTAATTCTTTAGATCAGTCAGGAAAATATAGTGAACTTAGTTAAGTAATGTTTTTCTGTATCTGTGTGAATCCATCCGTGTTATTTTTAATATTTTCTGTGGCTGAAACTCTGGTGTTTATTGTAAATAGATATTTAGTATTTTCATGTTCTTTTATTATTTATTATTAAATATATTTAATATGTTCATTGTGGCTGGTCCTACAGAGAATATTTTAACCTTTGAGAGTACTTATATTTATTTGGTGACACTGTCGCCTCTCCTGAAAGCCTTACTGCATTAGTCAAACACTACCATTTGTATTAGCATTAATTTCACACAGAATAATTGGGTACCCTTGTAAGATCATTAGAGTAGCTGGCATTGGAGTGTCTAGTGGCAGTAACTACCTTATAGTCTGCACAGAGAGGCATAAGTAATAAGTCTGTGCCAGCTCTTCCCGTGTGTGTGTGTGTGTGTGTGTGTGTGTGTGTGTGTGTGTGTGTGTGTGTGTGTCTGTGTGTGTGTGTGTGTGTGTGTGTGTGTGTGTGTGTGTGTGTGTGTGTGTGTGTGTGTGTGTGTGTGTGTGTGTGTGTGTGTGTGTGAGAAAATAAAATCTCAAAGAATGTGTGTGTCGGCTACTTGTAGCATGGACACAGAACACTGGTTTCACAGAGAGAGAGTGGTGGAGGACTTGGCTTGGACACTTGGCCAAAGACTCAAATTTACAGGTGCGCCAGTGGGGAGTCTTACTAGGGGCCTGGAGTGAGAGACAGAGAGAGAGAGAGGGAGGAAACCCAGACCCTGGACTGAGTCTGTTCCCTGTGTGCTCTTATGGGAAATTGTGTTTGATGCAGAGAGAGGGGAACTCAGATCCCGGACTGAGTGTGTTCCCTGTGTGCTCTTAAGGCAAATTGTGCTTGATGCAAAGAGTTGCATCTGAAAATACTGTGTGCATCTATTTTTGTTCCACGTGAAAGTCCCTCACCAGTGTCAGTGGTGAGGATTCAGGCTCCTTGATTACTGGCCCAGAGGAGTGGGTTGTCACATATTGGTAGCAGTGGTGGGATATTAAGTGAACTTCTGCAGCCTATAAGCAGTTTTCACTGAAAGTGTATGTACTCTCAGCAGCCACAAGGTAAACATACAGAGTATTTTTTTCACAACAGTTTTATTTATTTTTTGTTAGCTTATTTTAGTCAGGGAAAACAGGCAAAGATATCAGCAGGGGATTATGGCAAGTGACAAAGAATTAGTTGGCCAAGGTGTGCAAAGAAAAAAGACTGGTCTATGCCAACCTGATTAAAGAGGAAATTATTTCACCCTTAGTTGTAGCTCAGACCAGCAACCAGGAGGATAACCAGTCTGGGGATGGGAATTTGCAGCCCTCAGGAACAGAACAGTTCACCTTTTCCTCAGAGGACTTAAAAATCCATCTAGAGTTAAAGAGATTTGAACTGAGGGCAAATCATTTGATATAAGAATCAGCAGAATGCGGCATTTGGAGGCTGAAGAAAATGAGAAGCAGAGTCAACATAAGAGGGAGATGACTCTTTGTCAGGGTTATGGAGGTAATGGGGAAGGGAATAACCTAACCCCAGAAGCAATAAAGGTCAGTAAGTTTCTTCCACAGTTTAGAGAGGGTGATAATTTTGATAGTTTTAGTCATATGTTTGAAAGAGTATATAAACAGTATAATGCTGACCAAGGGCTCTGGGTATGGTTCCTGACCCCCTTACTCCATGATAAAGCTGTAACTGCTGTTTCTAAATTGTCTGATACTGATTGTTTAAATTATGATAAAGTCAAACAATATTTATTAGAAATCTTTAAGTCAACACCAGAAAATAAACTTGTGAGCATGACACAAGGCAGATGAAAGTCTGTGTGATTATATTGATGAGCTAAGCAGTTATTTTCATGGGTGGGTGAGTGGGTGTCAGGTCACTACTTTTGAAAAGCTGGCAGACCTTTTGGTGAGGGAACAAACCTTTAGCACTTTGCCAGAGGACATGAGAATCAGGTTGGCAGACTGGAAATGTAACTCTGCAGATGAGCTGGGAAAAAAGGGGATCTCTGCTTACCATCACTGCACAAAATGAGGATATCCAGTGCTGCAAATGGATATAAGGGAACCCATGGTGGACAGCCTAAACCACCCCAACAGAGTCCACCAATAACAGTGGAAGTCACTAGTTTAGGTACATGGCCATGATTAAGAGTTAGATGTTTTAAATGTAACCAGTTAGGCCATGTATCATATAGATGTCCACGAAAGCAAGGTGGTGAAAAAAAGGTGGGGGAACCAGCAAGTGGGAATATCAATATGCCAGTGGTAAGTTGTCTGGAGACAACAGGAGTACCAAACTATCACCAGAGATTATATCCTATTTTAGTGGATGGAAGACAGGCCACTGCTAAGAGAGGCACACCCTGTGACATAACCATTGTGGAGCCTGCAGTAGTTAAAGAGGAGCAGTACTTGTTTGGGTAGTCCACTCCAGTCAGAGCTTTAGGAGGAACACCATTACAAATGCCTTTGGCCAAGGTTCACCTTGACTGGGAGGTGGAAAAAGAAGCAAGAAAGTAGGTGTGTTTGAGGATATCCTTGCAGATGTCTTGATAGGAGATGACTTTGATAATGCAGAAACCTATGTGCATCGGTCAGGCTTGGAGACAGGCATGTGGGTCTGGTAACCTGGGGGAGACCGAGACAGACACCACACCTGAAGCCTTGGCTGGTGAGGTGGCTATTTCAGGGATGGAGCTACCCTGTATCAGTGAGCCTGATGGTGAGACACAGCTGCTGGTAGGTACTGATGTTCTCTTGGACAGAATGAGAGCAAGGGCAGAGGTGAGTATCCAGGCTGACAGTGAGGCACCTCTATCAGAGGATACCAGGTTTCCTGTGGAAAGGGAGCTGGGAAAGGTCACAAAGATACAGCTGAGATAGGCTCAGCTCTCGGACTCTACATTAAGGGACTTGAGGGCAGTAGCTAGGGAGGCACCTGGTTTGCAAGGAAAAGGGGAGTGTGTATACTGGAACAAAGGGTTACTGTATAGAGAGTGGACCCCTGAGGGATGGCTAGATGGTGAGGTAATAAAGCAATTGGTAGTGCCTAGAGCCTACTGTTTGGCACTTCTAGCCATAGTCCATGATATTCCTTTTGCAGGTCATGTGGGCATAAAGTGTTCCAAGAGATGTATTATGCAGTACTTTATTGGCCTGGGATTGCAAGGTGTGTAACAAGGTACTGCAGGACCTGAGAGCAGTGACAAAAAGTAGGCAAAGCAGGAGACAGGATCAAGGCTCCTTTGAAGCCTTTGACCTTGGACTGAGTGTGTTTCCTGTGTGCTGTTAAGGGAAATTGTGTTTGAATCAGAGAGCTGGATCTGGAAATACTGTGTGCATCTATTTTTGTTGCAAATGAACGTACCTCACCAGTGTCGATGAGGATTCAGGCTCCTTGATTACTGGTCCAGAGGAGTGGGGCATCACACCCTTGATAAGTGTAAGCAGGGGTTTGGAAGATGAACCATTTACAAGCAGGGACATGCGAGATGAACCATTTACAGGCTGCCTGTGTCCATTAAAGATATAGGTGACAAACTGGGGAAGAGTTTCATGTTTCCCATCCAGTTGCTGAAGTTAAACCTGAACTGAGTTAGGGAGGAACATTTCTTCACAATGGATGGGGAGTCTGTTCCAGAGAAGGGTTAATCTCTGTGATGCATAGCTGTTTCTCCAGCAGGTCCTATTTGTTTCACAGGCAAGGTTTAATTCTTTAGAATGGGTAATTATGGTGCTATTTGTTTTGCAGATATACAGGAGGTCCATCAGAGTGGGGTCTAACAATGCTAACAGTGACCTGTATGCCAGGTATAGATCTCCTCTCAACAGCCTGTAGGAGACAGAATACAGTGATAGGGCCTTGAGGCAGTCTGCATAAACATGTTACTTACTCCTTGTTTTCTTTTAGTGAGGAACCTCTGTGGATGTTCCAATTGTTGGATATGCCTAGTTAGCACATACCAAAGGGGGCATTGTACTCAATGATAGGTCTGATAAATGTCAAATACAGTGGAACAATGACTTCTTTGGACCTAAATGCCATACCTTTGTTTATAAGATGCTCAACATAGAATGATTTCCTCACTACTATATACACGCAATGGTCAAAGGCTAGATTAATCCTTGAAGGTGTTTTGCCTAGATGTCAGAGAGAACAATACAGTGGTGTGGATACTGGCTGGTCATTGTTTCCTTTTCTACTGGAGTTGGTGGTGTGAAAAGGCTAGATCACTGTCTGTGTCTGTCCCTGAGTCCCTGACTACTAGGTCAACTCTTAGGGCTGTGTTAATATGATATTTACTATGGGTGGATGACTTCCTGAAGGATACTATTATCATTTGGTCCCTCCTATTCTAGCAGCAGGTTTCTTAGGTAACATCTGTGAAGAGAGGGAGAAGAGTCATTCTTTTAAAAGTGCATTTGTTGTACAAATGAATGTAGATTGTTCTGATATTAGAAATATTATTTCAGGGAACTGAAGGTAATTCTGAACTAGCTCGAATTATTCATGATAGATCCCAATGTTGTCTATAAGAAAACCAGAACTATCAAACAATAGTTAGAAAATGGGAACACTAAAGTGGCCAGATTATTTACGGACAAGGTCAAAGATATGTTTGAATGCAGATATTGGAAGGGCCAAATATTGATGCACCATTCTATGATAGATCAATTAGGATTTTAGAACATGTCTATTGTAATACAGCCAAAGTGGTATATATTGCTCTGTGCTCCCAATGCAGTGCCTTTTACATTGGTATGACTATGTGCAGGTTAGTGAAACATATTAAGGAGCATTTATATTCTATCAAGAAGAGAATGCCTTATACAAAAATACTCTGTCTTGCAATTGTTTAAAAAAATATATTTTACAATTTTAGAGTGTGTCTGTTTAGACTATAGGAGTGGTAACTATAAGAGTTGTTTGGAAATGCGGGAAACCTTGTGGCAGATCAAATTGCAAGCCAACAAGTTTCCGGATCTTAATGAAGTGACTAACACAAAATGTTCTTTATTTAGCAACAATTGTATTAGATAATTGTTTGATATTTTCTTTTGTCTATCATATTATTAGTTGTTGGTGGTTATTGGAGGATGTACAATTTAATGATATAAACATGTAATGTATTTTATGTTGGTTATTCTGAAGAAGTCCCTTGTGGATGAAACTGTTTAACAAACAAATTATTTATTGTTATGGTGGTGCCATGTTTTGGATGATTTCTACTTAGTATATATTATGCATTTCATAGCATTTAGTTTTAGTCCATGGCTCTGACACCAGCTGTTTGTCCATGTCAGTCCTTCCTAGAGAGTATTTATGTCAGTAGGGGAATCAATGACTGCTCCTAATTTGCAATCATCTGCAAATTTAGTCAGTCAGAGGAGACTGATATTGGCCTTGACCTTAGAGAAGTAAATGCAAAAAAGGAACAGTCCCAGGACAGATCTGTGACAGACTCCACTTGTTACTGGCTCTTTGTGGAGGTGGGCTCCCAAAGCCTAACTTTCTGGGTCCTGTCTGTGAACCAGCTATCTATAAGGGTTTGTACCTAACCTCTTGAGTTTCTGAACATTGTCCAAGTGGGGTATTGTGTCAAATGCCTTGGCTAGGTCAAGGTAGGCTGTGTGAACAATTTTTCTCTCATCCGTTGCTTTGGTGACCTAATCAAAGAAGTCTACCAGGTTGAGTAGGCATTACCTGCCTTGATGAAACCAAATTGGGTTGGTTCCAGCATCTGGTGGTTTCGTATGTCATTACTGATCATTTCCATGATAATTCTTTCCATGGCTTTGCATCTGAGACTAGTGAGACTTTTGTGTCTTTAGTTTCCAGAGTCTATAGATGGCCTACCTTTGTGCAGAGGGATAACTGTTGCTGTTCTCCATTCATAAGACACGAAGCTTGTTTGGAGGCTACAGTTAAATAGCAATTCCAGAGGGCCTGATAGTTCATGTCTCATGCTATTTAGAGGCCATCCTGGGATATTATCTAGACCCACTAATTCAGTGTTCTTACCCATACAGAGACAGCATTAAGGACCTGTTCCCTAGTGATAGCAAGGGGAGTTATATTTTATGGTATTTCCTGAGGGGAAGCTTGAAGGGGAGAGAAGGGCAAGGTTGGACCGAATTTGTTTGCCAATAGGTTTGCTATATCTTCTGGCTCAGTATAGGTGATTCCATTAAAAATGAGCTCAGCACACAATTTGTAATGGAGCCACCTACACTATTATTATTATTATTATTGTTATTATTATTATTATTATTATTATTATTATTTTCAGTGCACCCATATATAAATATATATATATATATATATATATATTTATATATATTATTACATATATATATATATATATATATATATATATATATATATATATATATATATACATGAGACTCCTAAATTTGGTTGACACAGCAAAATATTGACAGCTGCTTGATTGATCACAGTTGGTCGACATATGCAGATGGTTGATTCGTGTGCTAGATCAATAATCCCCAGTTGGGGGAATATTCCCTTTCCTTCGGGATTGTGTGATCTTGGAATTAGTATATATAATTAGCAGAAGATGTTGGAGCACAGCTCCCCACATGTGACGTGCAGGGGGGCTTGCTCCCCTGCAAAAAATGATGTTATTTGTTTTCTTTTTTTGTTTTTGTTTGCATGCTGTGATGACTTTACTCACCCATGCTCAGCTGACTGTTGATCTTTGCGCTGTCAGGCTTTTGTGATCAACATTCTTATCTTCAACATTTTCCTGTGTCTGCCAAGGTAAGTAATCCCATATATGCATATTTACTGTGGTACATTAAAGCAGCTGTCATGCAAGTCTTTGTTCTAAAAATGTTTTATTTTACAGAATATAAATGAAAAGGCTGAGTTCATCAAAATAAAAAACAAACAAATAAAAACAGTATCTGTGCTCTAAGCAAAAGTAATTTATGGTTCCTTGTAACAGACTAGCTGCTGAAAACAAAGAAAACATAAAATTACTTTTTCCAGTTTTTCCAGCAGATGATCTGGTCTTTCCTCTAGCAAGCAATCCTCAGTAAAATATCTCTTACCCAGGGTTGATATTCTGGGTCTCTAGTACTCTGTTAACCGTTCTAGACTCCTTTTTTTCCTCTCCGAGTTTTGAAACAAGCTACTTAGCCTCTTTTTTTTTTTTGCAGTCATTTCCTTGACACCTGTCCTTAACTGATGATGCCTTGAATTTCTACTTCAAACACACACACACACACACACACACACACACACACACACACACACACACACACACACACGCACACATACTACATCTATATACATCTATATAGATGTTTGTTCCTCACTGAACAAACAAAATCTTGACATTTGAAACATCAATAATAAAATAATGACAGGCTGCTGCGTATGCCCAAGGAGTAACCTTGGAGCATGCAAAATTAAAAGCAAATCTTTTTGCAGTGAGGCATGCCACCTGCAACCTCCACAGCTCCTGCTAATTATATATATTAAATTTGAGACTGCACAATCCTTAAGGAAAGGCCAAATTCCCCTTTTCAGGTAATGTTGATCTTGCACACCTGTTGACCATCTATTTCTTCCAATCAAAGCATGTTGACCAAACATATATCTAATTCTGAGCATTTTGGTCACATAAACTGAAAGGCAAAAATATTTAATACAGCACACAGTGATTGAAACTGCTGACTCATTTAAGGACCTAGGTATATGGGTAGATTCAGCTATGAGTTTTTTTAATCATATCAACCAATTGGTTAATGATAGTTACAGAACTATAGGTTGTATAAGAAGATTTATAAAGTCTAGGAAACCAAGCCGCAGTGGTGCAGCGGTAGCGTTGTCGCCTCACAGCAAGATGTTCTCCCATTCAATTCTCGGCTGGATCACCTTCTGTGCGGAGTCTGCATGTCCTTCCCATGGTCGAGTTCCTTTTGAAAGACATGTGTAAATGGGTGTGCCTTTGTTGAAGGTTAGGCATTGGGCTGGCACCTTGGCACCGTAAAAATCGACTGCCAATCATTAGCGGACTGGAGTTCCGCTGTGGCGACCCCTAACCAGGAAAAGCCGAAAGAAAAACAATATAAAGTCTAGGAAACCAAAAATTATGAACTCATTGTCTATTAGTTACATTAGACCCAAACTTGAGTATGGAATAACAATATGGAAACCCTATAAGAAAACAAGCATGAGTAAACTGGAAAGAGGACAGAGGAAATATACCAAGGGCATCCATGGATGTGAAAATTTAAGTTTTTATGAAAGACTAAAATATCTGAACTTGTACAGTATCTCTTACAGATATCTAAGAGAGATCTTATTCAGGTATATAGGGCATTTAGAGACAACTACCTCTGGGAATGTTTGGGGTTATCAAAAAATACTAGAGAAACATCAGACAACCCACGTAGAAGATTCTATAGGAATGAGAACTGCACTACTTGGTTCTCTGACAGAGTAACTGATACATGGAACAGACTACCAAATTACATTAAAGCAAGTACTAGTTTAGATATTTTGAAGAACAGCCTGGACACTTATTATAGGAACAGGTGTTTTGGTATATTGGCAAGCTAGAAGGACAGTAATGCCTGTGCTTGAAATATATGTATGTATGTATGGATGTAAACCCATTATCTATCTATCTATCTATCTATCTATCTATCTATCTATCTATATATACATTTATCTTTCTAGCTATCTAAAATTCATTTGAACTAAAGTGAGAATAACTAAAAGGTGTGGTTGGCTCAAAATATCTAAAACTCAAAGTATCAAAAACTTAGAATTTACCCTTTTCATTGTTGTGCGATGCCAAGGTTGGTCTATATAAGTTGCATGGGGTGTGGGGGTGTAGGGAGCTTTCTCCCCTGCATAAAATAGCATTTTTTCTGATATTGTAAGCTTAGATATTTTGAGCATTGATATTATGACTGTTAGATATTTTGACATATACTCATTTCTGTAAGTTGAGAGAAAGAGAGATAGCCCACTATTCTCAAACTTTTATTATCATTGACTGTTCTGGAATTAAATTTTGGCAAGGCAGTTGTAACTTTCTAGGTAATAAGATGCTGCACTTTAATGAGAACAATGTTTTCAATGACAACCAGTCAGTGGAGAGTGGTAGGAATGCCATTCAAGCTGACATTTCACCCAACACGGCAAACTGCATTCCGTGTGCTTGGCATTATGACTATAGCAAACACCATAATGGAGAGCCTTCTTATTCTGCACTGATTTTTGGTTTGGAATGATGAGCAAAAATAGCCACAGGGATTGGCAGATGTGTGCCTTCAACTGGAATGAGCATGATTCCTTGATGATACCTTCCATTTTGCTGTTGTACAAGCTCTGTGTGTTTAACCAATAATACAGACTTATTTTTCACATTGAAGCACTGGAAACTCTTGTCTTAAACCTCTACATGTGACAGAGCTCCAATGCTCAACTGTAGGTTCACAACTGCTATGAAGATCTGTACAGAAAGAACTAGAAGAGCTATGTCATAGGTGGAGCAGGCATCCAACATTTCCTGAACTGGAGTCTTTAATCAGCAAATACATGCACATAAATATTTCACAACTGTATGAGGATTATGTGATTGCACTCATACCAGTCAATTGTCCAATTTTTTGTAGACTGTCCTGATTTTGCCTCATACTTTTGGTGTGTCCATTATAAAATTTGTGGTCTTCTGGCAAATCTTTGAGGGTTGAAGTCACTAAATCATTTCCTACATTTGAGTTTCAGACTTCACATCCTTCAGAAAATGCATGCCATTATTTTAGCAATATTCTAAGTTTATAACAGCAATATTTAAAATTTGCTTCCGTAACAGGTTTTCTGGTTCAATTCTCATCTGGGGTGCCTTCTGTACTGAGTCTGCATGTCCTCCCTATGTTAGCGTGGGTTTCCTCTGGGTCCTCTAATTTCCTCCTACTTTCCAAATACATGCAGTAGGTGGATTTGACACTCTAAAATGGCCATAGGTGTGAGTGTGTGTGTGTGTACAAGTGTGTAGTATGGAAAAACAGCCATTCAGTGGTCTGAACTTTGGCTCTAGATGATTGTCACTGTTGAAGTAACACTTCAACCCCATGTGCAAAAATGGGAAAAGGTGTTGTGAATTAGTGGATTAATGGGTTTAAAATGTGTCCCTGATTTTAGGTCTTTGTCCCTAATTATTTTTGTTTTGTCCAAATTTCTTGCACATAGAGGTTGAGAAGTATGATTGTACTCCAATACACACACATATGGGTCTATTTCATTTTGACGAAAGAAAGATCACTTCACCGACAGTTATTTCACTGAGACTACATCACCGACAGTTTACATCACTGAAAAACCACTTAACCAACACTTGAATCACCGTATTTCCATTTACCTATGTATAATTAATGAAGTAACATCTGCTGCTTTACTTTGCCAGGAATCTTTACAAAAGCAAGTCACGCTATAGTATTTGTTGTACTTTGTACCAGACATAAGAAGGAATGGATTTCTGTGTGAATAACAGTCATGGAGTTCTAGGAAGCATTTATGAGACTGTCATATCACAACGGAACAAAGGGATGCTGGTTATAGATGGTTTTATTTATCACTTAGAAAGAAGTAGGAGCAGCCACAAGTACTGGGGGGGGGGGTGTAAGTATAAGATATCAGACAAATGCAAAGGTAGAGCTGTTACAACAATAGTGGCTAAAGCAGAACACTTAGAGAGGTCTGTTGCACATAACCATACAGTTGATACGCGTGAAATTGAGAAATACACAGTCTGTAATGATCTAAAGCAAGGAGCTAAGTTATGCAGAGACACCCCATGCTTACTTGTAGATTACGCTTTAGCGTCTAGTTCCTTAGATACTTTCCATGCCTTACCACCTAGAAAAGCTCTCTTATAGCAAGTAGGTCGTGTAAGATATAAAGTAGTAATCAGAGAAAGAAATGAAAATGTAACTTTGCACACCATAGATTTTAATAGGTTTCCTTTGAAAAGTGGAATATTTGTCAGTAAAACCTTGACTGATACTGCTACAGGAGAAACTCTAGGTGTGTTTACTACCATCAACAATTTATATGATTTAAGCCGAGCAACTATATGGCTCATGGATGGCACTTTTTCTCTAAAGGTGTGTGCTGTCGGCAACTGTACAGCGTTCATGGATTAGTCAAGTATGGCATCATGATAAAGCATTTCCACTTATATTTTGCTTAATGTCTAAAAAGCATTAAATCTTATAATTACATGTGACACAGGATTTTCCATTTATTGTCTGAAAATGACTTTGAAGCTACTATAAGATATGTTTTGTCTGATTATGAAATTGCTGCTATGAAAAGTATATGAATGTCAGTGGCGCTATTTCTAAAGGTTGTCTATTTCATTTTGGACAAAACTTAGGGTGAAAGGTGCAGCAGCTTGGACTTTGCACTTTGTACAATAGTGACATAAGTTTCCAATTGAGTGTTAAAAGTTTAGTTGAGGGGGCGTGGCTAGGATGCTGAACTGATAGCTGCACTTCATTTCAGCTCTCTTACCTCATTGCTATTCCTGACAGGAATTTTACAAAAAAATATTTAATTTGAATAAATATTTACTACTAACGTATTCTAAACAACTTCGAGCATCTACAGGAGAATTTTCATTGTCAGAACTTTAATAATTCCTGTCAAATTAATTACTGGCAAATCAGCACCGATATCAGCTTTACAATATGAGTCATCTTAAGAATTCAGCCCAAGACTCTTCTCTCAAAAAGGATCTACAATCTCTTATAACAAATATACAGGAACTCACAATTAAAATTGACAAGATGGACAATAAAATAGATACTTTTAAAGAAAAGTGCTCACAACAACTAGAACAACTTCAGGAAATGTTTACTCAACAGAAAGGACAGATATCACTTATTGAACAGTCACTAAATGACATTGACACCAGAGTCCAAATAGAAGAACAACAAACT
This sequence comes from Protopterus annectens, assembly GCF_019279795.1. Taxonomy (NCBI): domain Eukaryota; kingdom Metazoa; phylum Chordata; order Ceratodontiformes; family Protopteridae; genus Protopterus; species Protopterus annectens. The sequence continues at coordinate 214,688,349 of NC_056746.1, read as the reverse complement.
GAATTCTTATTACAACAGCATACATATTTACTAGAAAAGATTGATGATATGGAAAATTGATCAAGAAGAAATAATATCCGAATATATGGTCTACCAGAAAAATCTGAAGGGGACAATATGATAAACTTTCTTACCACCTGGATACCAAATGTAGTAAAATTACCTGAAACTCTTTCATATGGTATAGAACATGCACACAGATCACTAGCAACACCTGGAAATACTACTTCTCCAAATAAGAACAAATCGAGGTCCATAATTGTGAGACTTTTTTCTACACAAGATAAAGATCTGATATTAAGAAATGCTTGGGCAAATTCTCCCATCAAATACAATGATACAGTAATCAGATCTGGCAATGATTACTCTATAAAGGTGGTTTCAAAAATAAAGGAATTTATACCAATAATAAAAGCCTTGAAGAAGAAGCAATTCTAAACGCATCTTTTATTTCCAGCAAGACTGAGAATTTTCCTACCAAATGGAATAAAAGTCTTTGAAACAGTAGAGTCAGCAATAAAACACCTTACCAACAATAACATCCTAACACAAGAAGAATCTATGGACTGGGCAATTAGTACTCCAAAGAGAAATGCTGAAGTAAACAACTGGAAGACTGTTGAACAAAAGAAAAAAAACTAAAGGACAAATAATATATGTTTTATATTCTGTAAAAGTTTAAATAATAATACAAACAACAAAAGAAAAGTTATTGATGTCTTCAACTCAATCTGAAACAGGTACTGTTTTCTATTATACTTTAAATGTTAAAGTTAATATAAATTCAAGTACATTTAAATCAATCACTCAAGTATATTAAGCATAATTTAAATATTACTTCATTTTCTATTATTTATCCATTTAATATATTCATTTTCTTAAACAGATTTATCAACACATAGCAAAGTTCTCAATATTTTTATGTTTGTTTTCTTCTCTCTTACATATAAAGTTTTCATTAACATATAATGTTCTATTTAGTTCATAGTTGTATTCCTTAATAGATACAGTAAGTCCTGTTGTAAACTTTGTTATCAGTTATATCTCTGACTACATATTTTTTCTAAAAGACAAAAGTGTTCTTGTTTGGGTAAACAGCAGAGATGGGAGGGAATGTGTCATGATTAATACAAAGTGTTTCAGTGTGGCATTATCATAAGACTAATTTAAACAGTCTTAAAACTGTTTTTTTATTTTTGGTTCATTTGTCTATGTTGATGTAGAGTAAGGCAGAATTTGCTATCCATGGTGTTTTGTGGCTTCAAGTTGAATATGATGTGGTTCTGGACATCCAGAGTTCAGTGACAGTTCTGCCGATGTTTAAATGTCCTGTTATGTTCTGCCCTGTGATAGTGTATATCATAGTATGCTTGAAATGCATTTTCTGTAATGTGAAATCTATAGAGCAGGCTAGAGCAGTTGCGTGAAGTAGTTAATCTTGCCAGAATTAAAAAAAAAAAGAAAAAGAAAAACACATACCCTTTCCCGCTTGGTTCTTGAGACAGCTTTACAGTCATGAATGGCATTAGAAGCAGAAGCTCCGTATATTGTTGACATTTTTCACATTTTTGCTTATGTGCATCATCCCCTGGCTTTATCTAACTGACGCTCATCCAGGAAGCATGCTTGTTTCATTTTTTAAAATAACATGACCATTATTTATACACCTACAACCACAAGACATTCCTTGGTGCTTTTCTGTTGTTGGGGCAATGATATAGTTGTGGTGCTGAAAATTATCAGGAACCACATTGTTTTTATGTATTTCATGTTTATATTAAGTACTTTCCACCTTATTTTACAAATGCAGAGATGCACTAATTTCTTAACTGCACAGAGAACAACATTTTGAGAGAAGTATGCAGTTTTAAAAACAAACGCAGAGATATATACATTAGTAAGACAATACATTTTTAAACTACAATCTCGATCTTCATAAATTAGCATTTCCTTAAGCCTTTCTTGAATTGTCCATGTTCTGGATGACACTTATATTGCTTTCTCTCTGCATACTTTCATTTTAAACTCCACCCTCACTCACCATCCAGATCATGTGTTCATAGTATACATGTTCCTTTCTCCTTTATTTTTTAATGTATATATGATAAATTTTTATCACAAAATTGGTCTGCTAGCCGCCATAACGTTTTTATCCCCTCTATTCCCCTTCTCCTAAATTGCCTCAGTAGTTATCACAAAGTTGCAATAGGTGTATATGCATACAAGAACACCTGAGGGACACTCAATTCATTCTGCTGCTGTAAGATGCTGTAAATGTTTTACTTCACCAATATAGAGAATTAAAGCAATCTTCACTGACACTAGATATGGGGGTGAATAATGGGTTTATTACATAAGCCTGAGAAGCAAATCAAAAGCTGATGACTTTCTGTGTAGCTCATTTTACACAGAAAAGCAACAGAAATTTAATGTCACTCAGCAGAAAGGAACTTAATGTTGGCTTGTATATGAAATAACAAAAAAGTAGATTTCACTGGTTACCAATGAATAATATATACATCTTTATTTATTTATTTGTGTTTTGTTAATTAATAACAAATAAAGTTTTAGTTAGTTATGTATATATGTATGTATGCATCTGTGTTTGTATATTTATATTGCTTTTTTGACAGTGAAAGTCTGAATGGGTAGAACCCCCCCTCCTTTTTCAATAGAGAAAAAAAAACTATGATTTGACTATCACTGATTGTTGGAGTCTGCCAGGTCTTTTCTTCTATTGACCAGTTTAGCAAATTCAGTTTAGTTACAGGAGTTGAATGGGTGATAGCTCAACTGCCTTCTTCTTTCATATGTCCCAAACATTCAAAAAATAAATTCTCATGCTAATAACATGACTATAAAATGTTGTATCTGCCTTCACCCAAGATGCTCTGGTGACACGTTCATTAAGGAACATCCTTTTCTCCAGACATGATATTTGTTAAGCACAGTGTATGACTTGCACAGTAGATATCTGGAAATTCAGCACTGGTGTTCAAATCCTGGGGACTACTTCTCCCTTTTATATGTTAAACATACTCTCCTTACCTAATGGTGATGTGGTTAAATCCAAAAGATGAAAATATAATGGGGGCATTGCAGGCTTTTGTTATGGGCTCATTTCATCCCATCCACACTAATTCTTCCATAAAGCTACATAACTCATAACCTTGCTATCATTCTTCTTCCTCCAATTTTAGGACATTAATTAAACCTTGCTTAATTGATTTTGTAGTCAGAGACTCATTTATCTGCCAATTGTTCAGATTTTCACAGAGTGTATAATTCTATATATTTTTTTTGTAAAAAATATTGTTGAACATGAGAAAATATTTATTAATACTCTAAACTATTTTGAAATGATATTACCTTAGTCTAAATGTTTTGTACCTTTTTGAAACCTGATTAGAAACAAGTATTACTGAATTACAATAATATAAAGAGAAAAAGAATATACTTATATATCTTAGCTGATTATATTATCAGCTTGGATGCTACACAGAAAGTCATCAGCTTTTGATTTGCTTCTCAGGCTTATTTAATAAACCCATTATTCACCCCCATAGCTATAGCTGAGTTTGCATGTTCTCCCTGCGTTCGCGTGGGTTTCCTCCGGGTACTCCGGTTTCCTCCCACATTCTAAAGACATGCGTCTGGAGCATTTCTCCCCGGGCCTCCGCTGAAAACAGGATCTGTGGAACCTAGTCGGACTTGCCCGGTCAACAAATGTTAAATAAATAAATAAATAAATATTATTTTCAAATATTATGTAAGTGTCTTTATTTAAAACTAAGAGGCTAAGAGAAACTGATCCAAACATTATTTGTGAGGGTAGAAAGTTTGTTTGGTTAGATTCACTAACCAAACAAAGAGGTATACTGCCTCATAGTGATAGGGAATGGGTTTTAAGGTTAAGAATTACAAGTTAAGAAGTTTTATTGTTTTTAATTATCACTTTGGTGTCAGTCAGAAACATGCAAAAACTATACAGTAAACACATTTTTAAATTCTTCATCCAAGATAGAATAAAAATAAACAATATTTACATAAAATCACATATAAAACAAACTCAAAACTAGGAAATGAAATGTTTATCCATAAATGTTAATGGTCTGAATAATAGTAATAAAAGAAGAAGCCTATTCAAATACATACATTTACATAAACCACAAGTAGTCTTTTTACAAGAGACACACTTATTAGATAGAGATATAAACAACTTAAATATCAATAATTACACAGTATTAATAAGTTCTCAATATAAAACAAAAAAGAGGAGTAGCTATACTACTTCGCAATACAACTATAACACCTAAAGTAATTACTACTCATCAAGATACATCAGGTATGTTTTGTCTAGCTTCAATAGAGTTAAATAAGAGAATCTATACTTTAGTAAATCTATATTGGATTCCAGGACTAGGATTAAGAACAGTTAAACAGCATTTTGAAGAGATAATTCATCTAATTAAGGGTAGCCTGATACTGGCAGGAGACTTCAACTGTATAATAAATGACAAATATAAAGATTCTAAATCTAAAAGAAGAAAACAACCTATCTCTAAGATGCTTTTAAAATGTATAGATACACTATATTTAAAATATATAAATTAATTTGCAGAACCAGACTCACTAATCTTTTCATTTTATTCTCATAGATATAGAACTAGCTCTAAAATAGATAGAATATATGTTGCCAATGACCTAATAACAAAAATTGGCAAAGTCAAAATTATAAATTGTCCCTTATCTGATCACAATGCCATAGTCTTTGAGATAGAGCTTACTCCTTTTCATTCAAATCCCATTACTAGGATACCTTCCTATATCACAAAATTGACAGAATGTAAAGAATTTTATGAAGAAACAATCAACAACTTTCTAGAAATAAACTACAGAGAGGATATTTCATAAATATATGTCTGGGATTCATTAAAGGTAGTTACATATGGGAAAATATTATCCTGGTACATAAATAAAAGGAAGTCATGGAATAAATATATGCTAGACTTACAAAACAAAGCAGATGAATTGAAACTGGAAATACAAAAGGGCAATGCTATTCAAGTTCAAGAACTTACACAAATCAATAAGACGTATGCAGAATTGTTACATCATAAGATTATGATTAACTTAGAAAAGATAAAAATAAACTCATAATCTACTAATCCAGCACACCTGAGACACTTAACTAATAGAACAAAAAAAAAATCAAATCTAAACAAATAAAATAAATTTTTATTCCTAATACTAACAAAAGAGTTACAAATCTAAAGGATATTTTAGAAGCATTCAGACTTCAATTTAACTTTGATAATTCCCTAAGCACCCAAGATACACCTACCAAGGATATAAAAAAATACTTAGAAAATAATATTCATACTAAATTAACACAAGAACAAATAGACATTATAAACAAACCAATCAATATGACAGAATTAAAATCACAAATTAAAAAGCTCAAGACAAATAAAGCACCTGGCCCAGACAATATGCTACCAGAAATGTATAAATTAATACCCAATCAAGCCATATCCTTACTATTAAAAGTATATGACATAGACAAAATTATTTGAACATACCACCCTCTTGGAAATATTCATTGATATCTCCAATTATCAAACCAGATAAAGATGAGAAGCAGTTCTCTTCATATAGGCCAATATCATTACTCAATATAGACTATAAGATGTTTATGGCTATATATGCAGATAGGATCAAACACGTTCTTCCTTTCTTAATTCACAAAAATCAAACAGGTTTTATTAAAGGAAGAAACACTTCAGATAGTATTAAAAGAATACTAACATTAATAGACTATAGCAAACACAGAGTCCTAGATTTAAATGTAATCTCTTTAGATATTAATAAAGCTTTTGATTTTGTTAACTGGAACTTTCTTTCACTAGTTTTAAAATAATATAACTTTCCTTCTAATTTTAATAACCTTATCCAAATACTATATGAAAAATCTACTGTATATGTTAAACTAGGATCACATAGATCAGGCCCTATAACAATCAAAAAGGGAACTAAACAAGGTTGCCCTTTATCACCATTGTTATTTGCATTACTCATAGAACCCTTTGCAAATCAAATCAGATCAAGCAATAACATAAAGGGCATATGTATTAATAAAATGTTAAACCTTAAAATCCAACTCTTTGCTGATGACATACTTTTAACTCTCTCAGATGCCAATGAGTCTTTGAATGCTCTATTTACTCCATGAATAAATTTCAAAATATTTCAGGTCTAAAATTTAATGAAAACAAAACTAAAATGATGCCCTGTAACTGTAAAAAAATATAAACAAAAGATTTTCCAAATATATAGTAACAGAAAATAAATTATTATACCTGGGAATAAATCTACTCAATGAATTAACAGATTCTCTAATATTTAACTATAATACAATACTAGACAAAATAGAACAAACAATTGGTTACTGGAATAAATACATCTTTTCAACAGCAGACAAATTATATCTTATTAAAGCAATCATATTTCCCAAAATATTATACTTAATACAAAACTTTTCATTGCCATTATTCAAAGATACAATAAATTAATTTTAAATTTTCTGTGGTTTCCAAATAAACCCAGTATAGCCTTAAATAAACATTTACCAGATTGGGAAGATGGTGGAATTAATTTACCGGATATTGATTTATATATTACCTCCTCTGTTATTAAAAATATAACACTATGGTTAAATAATTCATACACACCTATATGGAAACAAGTGCATCAGCAGATTTACATAGAATTTAATTACAATCATGCACAAGACAATTTAACTGTAATATCATCACCCCTTATATGGATGTTAAAAAATTATTTTTTAGGGAAAAAGAATAATATCAATAAATTGCCATCAAACTATATAGGCTCTACACTATCAGTGTTCAAAACATATATAAACAAAATACCAAATATTAATTCTTGGATTTTTCTTATTTTCCCTATAGCTTTTACACCCACTATTCTAGACACATCCCAAATCCCTAATACTCAAGAAAGAATCAGTACTCTTTTGGCATCAACTTATAGAGAAAGGGAAAATACTAACAAATGAACAGATCACTTACAATTATAATATAAATAAAGACTACTGGTTGCTTTTACAAAATCTAAGACATTTTCTTATAAATAAAGTAGAACAAATGCAACCTTCAGTTAGACATGACGCTCCAAAACTCATTGAATACTTTATTCTTATTACAAAACAACCTTATCAGGGTACAGGTTACTTATCTAATATCTATAAAATTGTTAAAAACACAAAAAATTATCATGAAAAATCATACTGGGATTATTATACTTTAATAAACAACCATCCTCCAGTTGAAGAAGAAAAAAGTAATATTCTAAAATCTTCCAAATTTTCTACATTATCAAAATACTGGCAATTATTCACTTGGAGATATCTACACAGAAGTTTCTATACACCACATAGGCTAGCCAAAATGTTTTCTAGTGAAGATCAATGTTTGAGATGCCAAATCAAGATAAAAGCAGATTGGCAGCATATTTTTTATGAATGTATATGTCTCAATATGTACTGGAAGTCTATTAACTATTTTTTTTCAAACTGTTTATAATGATAATTTTCAATTAACAAAGTCTATAATTTTATTGAATTCTCCTATTCCAAACTGTGTACCAAAAAAAGACACTAAAATCCTATGGTCAATATTGGCAATTTCACGTAAAATCATAACTATACACTGGAAAAATGAGGCTTCTCCTACGTTCAAGGAATTTAAGAATTTAACATCAACAGTTGCTCACATAGAAATATTAACAGTGAAGAACAGAACTAAAAGATCTACTTCATACTATTACTCTTGGATAAAAGTACTGGAAATACTCGAAAAGATCGATGAAGATATATCATATTATGTTTCTAACTTTATATAATATAGAATTTCAATGTTATTTGCATAGACACCAATGTAAATAGTTATATAATGGTTTGAAGTTAGCAATGTTTTAGAAATGTAAATATGTTATTTATCTATATTTCATGTAATGTTTCTTAAGACATCTTATTTGGAATAATAAAAAAAATTAGTGAAAAAAAAAGATTAGTTGCATTGGCATTTGTGAAAGAAGACTATGTGCTTGAAATGTGTCAACTGTTTAAGGACAATTTTCCAACTGAAGGGAGAGAGTTACTTTGTTACTTTTCAGATTGGTACATATAAGGGAAATTAAGGCAATTTATTACGAGCACTGCTTCATTAGTTAGGCTCCCACCTTTATTTCCAGTCTCCTTTTGGAATGTTGCAGAGTTGAATGAGCTATTCCTTCCAAGAACTCAGAACAGCGTGGAGGCGTAGCACAGACACCTTAAGCGTATTCTGGGTAGTAGAGGAACTGATTTGACTGTGTTACTTAATGCTCTTAAAAGGGAACAGAATAGAGTTGATGAGTTCCGGATTTTGATCGCCACTGGTGTTCCCCCTTCTCCAAAGAAACATAAGTTACTTAAGAGACATTCACAATTTCAAACTGTACTTGAGAATAAAGAGTCATATGGCCATCTAGAATTTATTCAAGCAATTGCTAAACTGCTGAAGATTTAAAAGCAGCAGATTTCAAGGAACATTTTCTTTGATTTCCATTTACATTTAACGTTATACTTCCCAAGACTGTGACTGAATATTAATTTACAATTTGGTGATTTTGCAGCTAATTATGTTATATGAAGAACATTTGATTTTGCTTCACTTATAATTTTATGGACAGTATAGTACAGGAAGTTCAATGGAATGAGCTGCTAAATAAGGAGACTTTGAACACTTGGGAGTGGACGCTATGGTGTGCTTTGCTATTGTCAGTGATTTGAGAGTTGGGTATGTGGTATTCGGGTAATAGATGGTCGATTAAGTGGTTTTTCAGAGATTTAAACTGTTTGTGATGTAGTCTCAGCAACATAACTGTCGGTGAAGTTGTCTTTCGTCCAAATGAAGTAGACCCGCATATATATATATATATATATATATATATATATATATATATATATATATGTACGTGTGTGTGTGTTTGTGTATATATCTATATTAATATCTGTGTGTGTGTATCTATCAACCTATCTATCTGTCTATTCTATTCTATATCTATTCATCTATCTTACAGGTATTGAGTATCTTGTTGTACTGCAACTCTCTGCATTTAAGAAGAGGGATCTGTGGTGGAATCATATGAGAAAATAGGTCTAGCAGTTGGATCATCCAACATGTAAAAAACCTGTAAAAATAATTCACAAAATCACAAAAACAGCTACTCAAGGCCATTCACAAAAGATGAGTTGTAAAAGGGCATTTAAGCAAAGTGTGGCAGGTGACCTCCATTATCACAAACACTCCATAGTACCTGAAATAAACTACCACAAAAAGTTAACGTTTACCAATCAATGCATATAAACTCCCTGAGCTGATTATTTAATAAAAACTGTCTTCCAAAAACTCCACACCTCCAATAACTCCACCAAACGTACCAGGATCCACCACCGTTATTGATACGAAATACTTTTATTAACAAATACACTCGAAAAATCAACAATGTTCAATTAATAACAGAAATATCAGTATGGATCTAGCGCTAAATCCGTACTGATATTTTTGTTATTAATTGAACATTGTTGATTTTTCGAGTGTATTTGTTAATAAAAGTATTTCGTATCAATAACGGTGGTGGACCCTGGTACGTTTGGTGGAGTTATTGGAGGTGTGGAGTTTTTGGAAGACAGCCTTTATAGTAACCGCTTCCACTTTGGTTTTTGGTTCCTGGTCAGTGTAGAGTGTGGATTTTTTGTTTTGATTATGTAATAAGCAAGTAACAGTCAATCCAGCAATGGGAAAAATAGCTAGTAAGCCCTTAATAAGAAATGTTTTCAAATCCCCAACCAGGCCAAAATATGGCCTTTGTCAATGTTTTGGAGTATGCCATTTGTGAGGACCTTAGAACTACCATAACAAATTTACTGACAGCCCAAGGTCTATGCTATCAAAGAAAGAATGCCATATCTGTGGAGGCATTCTCAAGTCTGAACCAGCTTTTTAAATATTTTTTTTTCAAGAAAAGGGAAACAGACAATGGTCTAAAGTCAGATGTCTAGGCCGCTGGTAAATATTAGGAATGTTTGGATGAATAATATCATATTACTTTCCTATGCCACCTCTCTGAGTAACAGCATTTAGTGGGTGGCATATATGAAAAAGTCCTGCTTTCTACTTATTGAAGAAAGTATGCATTTTGTCAGCTATGCCCGCTACCATGACCCTTGAAAGGTCACTAGTAAGCCTGTTTCTAAGGAAGGCATGTTCAGCTTTCTACTGTAAGCATTAATGTAACAGCTGCAGATGCTTTTGACTTCTGCCAGCCATTGTTTTCTCACCACACAAAATAGTTCTGGCTACATCTTTGGTTAATAGTCCTAGATTCTATGACTTTTGTAAAATCATAGGTTCCTCTGGAGCTTTTGTCCCTATAATGAGGTGTATATCTGGAAGCATTCAACATAGTGGTGCCCACCTTATGGAACAGCCTTTCTCAGCTGATCAGGCACATGACCTAGGCATATTCCTTTAAGGTGGTACTGCTATGGTATACGAAATTCACAAACCCCTGTCTCCACATTGGTATAATTTGGGCAAATTTTAAGTGAGATTATTAACAGAATAACAAAAAATATATAATGTACCTTGGGGCACTCTGGTCAGGATTCACCCAATTGTATATAATATGTATGTGATTTTCACTTCTAGAGTTTTCTCAGTTTAGTAGTTTCAGAACCAGATAATGGGTTGTCTTCAAAACTAAGATCAAATACTTTGACTATTTATATATTCTGAGTTCTGGAGTAAAAAACTTTGGCTGAGACACTAATTTATATTACATACATTTGCTTCATGGGCTAAGGAACATGATCCATCCTTTACGTGCATTAAACACTTTGCTACCCTCACCCATTCTCCTTTTGTGCCGCACTGTTTTGAGTGCTTCCATAGATTCGCTCTCCATGTCCCATTTAGCTAGCACAATACAGGAGTCCAGAACAACCCCTGTGAAGAGTTTGATTCGTAGAGATGGTGGTATCTACTGTCAGCCATCTGCTTTCATCTCACTTTCTTATTGAAAATAACCAGACCACTATATGGTGGTCCCTATAGTCAGCTACTCTTTCTTTCCTGTTTAGAATGACCACTACATATCTCCCTGATATTAACTGGTGCCCATGCACCATCTCCCCCTTTCTTTTCTGGTTTCAATGAGATGAACTTCATTCCTTTTAGTATGCAGTCTTATCATTCTTCTGATGGTTTTCCTCTGACCCTTTCCAATAACCTGAGTCCCACTTGTATGGTCTCCAGACCCGCATACACAGTTCAGGTTTGGCCTGATCAAGGCCTTGTAGAGTGGGAGAATTGCCTTTTTGTTTATAGAATCTATCGCTTGAACTACATATCAGCATTTTCTGTGCTGTCAATACCCTTTCACTCTGCTCCTGATGGTCCAGTCTAGGTGTGACTTATACTTCTGTAAAACTTAGTCTAAATGATATAATATTACATGAAAAGCTCTTAGAGATTCTTAAAAAGATTCTGGTTGGGACTGAGAAATGCATAATAAACTGCATAACTATGTTTGTGGCAGTATTGCTCACTGTATTATGCCTGAGCAAGTCAGAAACTTCTGCAGCTCTACAATGGTAAAAAGGCTGCAGTATGTAACTCTTTATCAGTCTCGCTGATGACAGCCATCCATACCCAAATGCAGCAGTCCCAGGAACAACTAATGTTAATTAGCCATGTGTGCTTTCACAGACTTTCACAGTAACTGGAATAGTGCTATAGGGTGATTCAAAGAATGGCTCTGCTACTCTATTTTTGGTGTGGAGTGAAAAAAGTGTACATCATTCTTTGATGGTCTACATTCATTTAGTCATATGGCAGGCCCCACAGAAGGTGATTGCTGTGAAGCCATGAGTGTGTGTTTATGTGTGTGTGTGTGTGTGTGTGTGTGTGTGTGTGTGTGTGTGTGTGTGTGTGTGAGCACCTACATTTACTGATGTCTGGGCAACAAAGCTGCATAGTTGTTAGGGGAAACATTAGTATGGTTACCTGTAACTGCTCAGTGCTCAATTCAGAAACATGATAATGATCGTCTAATGAGATGTTGCTCCATTCATCCATATCATCCCTCTATATCGCTCTCTTTGCCATTGCATTATTTGACACTCCAGCTTTTTTCACATAGTGCTGGCAGTGAAATTCTTTCTGAATCCCATCCTCTGTCTTATTATTAGATTTTCTTTTAATATAATTTAAGAATTTCTGAAACATGGTTCAATATCTGAAATGGTTTGTGCTGACAAGCAGCGATGTTTCCTGTTCACAAATCCAGATGATTACTAACCCACTAATTTAACATTCACGTGGTGTTCGAAAGACATTCGTTGAAGGTTGGGCATTGGGCTGGCACCTCTGCACCAGAAAAATCAACTTCCAATCATTAGCGGACAGGAGTTCCGCTGTGGTGACCCCTAACCAGGAAAAGCTGAAAGAAGAATAAAATAATGAAAAAATACAATTTTTTTTAAACATGTCAATACAAAATTATACAAATTCCTATGCATTCCCAAAATCTATTAGAATTAGTTAGTATATATATATATATATATATATATATATATATATCTTTATGGATCTAGGACGTTTGCTCGACTGAATCCATAAAACTTAAACACACTTTAATGAAAGCGTTTTTATCGAAAAAGCGCTTTCGTTAAAGCGTGTGACATAAAAGAAACACTACATTGACATTTTAGCAGGGGGCTATGCCCCCCTGAGCCCCCCACGCCCCCTACCTTAATATTCTCCCTCTGAGACTGCACTACAGTGGGGAAAAGGGAAATTTCCCTTACCCGCACCATAGTACAGCCTCGGCAACAGTCATACTAACGCGAAAGTGTTTCTTCGGTGAAAAGCACTTTCGCGTAAGTATGCCCGACCGTTTGGATTTCGGTCATTTGCACAGTCGAGCAAATGTCCTAGATCCATATATATATATATATATATATATATATCTATATATATATATATATATATATATATATCGGTCAATGACTTGAGAGGAGCTTTGAACCCTCCTAAAAGTTATATTGTAATATTGATACATATAGAGAAATAATGACCATAAGGCTAATGATCAAAATTTAAGTTTGTGTAAATTGTTATGAACTGCTTGGACTGCTTTCACTTCGAAAAAAAAAAAAACAATATCCAATATGTATAAATTAACTATATCTCTCAAATATCAAAATTCTATTCTTTACTCTAAATGCTAGACTAATCATAATTCGCAATCACAAAAAGCAAAGAATTCAGTCTATCCAATTAACTTTAAAATTACTTCCTTTCAAAAAGCTTTTATATACTAAACTTATAACTGTAAATAACATCTACTTAACTCCAGACATACTTAATAGTTATTACCCCACATTCCCTCCAAACTGTTTCTTTTGCAAATATTAGAAAACTTATTTATTACATATGTTCTGGAGTTGTAGGTGTTCTTATAAACTATGGTATTCCCTAAAACTCAGGCTAGAGAAAATGGGATATGAAACATCTACCCTATCTTGGGAATTTTCACTTTTACATATTCCTCCTTCTGGTTTACCAAAACAAAAATTGCATGTTTTAATCACTCTTTTCTCACTAATTAAATTACAAATTACTCAAAACTGGCTTAATTTATAATTGGATTTAAACAGGTTGCAACTAGATATATAACAACTCACAAATTAATAGTAAATAATCTTAATAAATACTCTTATTATGCACAGTATTGGAGCACACTTATTGATCATATTTTACAATAAAATCAAACTCTCAATAATTATAAAAGCTAGGAAATGAAAACAATGAAAATATGTTTTTTATTCAACTTAATTGTTTATTAATATCATTTTATATTCTATCAATTTGATTTATGAAAGACTTATATAGGCAATTAACACTTTTGTATATATATTTTTCTGTGTTATGAAATATGAGGGGTAATATGTTTTCGTTTTGTATTCATACTTCTTTTACTATTTTTAAAAATAAAAAAGTAAATTACTTCTTTTACTGTTGATTGAGTTTTTACAAGATTGAGAAAAGAGAGTGGCATTTGAAAGAGAGGTTATACGAACATGGCTAATTTGTTTCCAGATCATAGTTTTTGGTTTCAGGTTCTTGAGAGGTTAAAAATAAATCCTAGAGGGGGGACCTTGTAAGTTACATCTTGAAAAATGTGAACTGAAGTGTCAAATGAAAATGGATGCTGAACCTGAACTCAATTATTATTCCTCAATAGCTGGTGAACTAAAAACCCATGCTTTGGTAGTATAAATATTTTATTTATAATTTTGTATAGTATTTACAAGCATATCACTGATGGAAAGTTTTTTAAATTACTTTAAAATATTTGGTAGTATTGTGTGCGTGAAACATCAAATGGTAGGTGGGGTAAGGAAACTTTGTAATGTAAATATGTGTTATTGTGTCTTTAATTTTTTAAACTCTGACTGGCCATGTGCTGTTTAAGCATATTTAAATGAAGGATTTATGCTTTGTGGAAACTGATTCTGATATAGTCTGAATATTGATGAGATGAAAGCACTTAATTTATAATCTATTGTATCGTGAATAAAATTTTAATTAATTTGTCGTGGTGCTGCATTTTCTAGCTACCGTTTTCAAGCAGTTTTGGTGTTATTGTTCCCACAATTCCCATTTTTGTTTCTATGTGTTCTTTTCTAAAGATCACACTTCCATGTCTTTTTAGCTCTGTTACTATATTCCCTACTTCTAGTATGGTTGATTTAGACTTTGATTTACATTTTCTAGTAACTGCTTTTTTGGCAGCCACCAGAATTAAATTTGTCAGGGCTTTACAATGTCTAGGCAATTCCAATTCTGTATCACAGCTCAAAAAACTAATTTCCTTAACACAAATTTGCTCACCCAGTACTTCTGACATAGTAGTCTGCAGGGAATTTTTAAAGTTTGCCAACTCATTACACTCTCAAAACTATGTTCCCAATTACCTCTTTCTTCCACATCACACCTCCAGCATTTGCAATCTATCTGAGGAAAAATTCTTTGAGGTCTGCTTGGGGTGTACAAATACCTATGCAAACGCTTTCAAGAAAAAATCCTAAATCTTCTGGACTTTATTGGATATTTAGAAGCCACGCCTCACAGTCAGACGCTGTCCGGTTTGATTTTCAGCTAGAGCGTATTCTGCGTGGAGACATGCGTGAATGGGCGTACCTTCGTTGAAGGTTGTGCATCAGGGCTGGTAACTCGGCACGTAAAAATCAACTACCAATCATTAGTGGACCGGAGTTCCGCTGTGGCGACCCCTAACCAGGAAAAGCCGAAAGACACAACAACAACAACTTATATCTTCCCAATGTTTCCTTGTGGATTGCTTATCTAATTTCTCTTCTCAGTCCTTCCTAACCTCCTCTTATTGACCCCCTATAGTTAGCATGCAATATTTTACATGCCCTACTAATTATCCTTTTTTTAATAAGTTTCTATTCTATATTCTACTAAAAGCTCTACCAGTGCTGGTCTTTCACTTAGGATTTCTGTATTCTTTTATGTTTGCCTACACTTTCATATCAGTCCTTGACAGAAAAGGCTATCTGTAGTCTGCAGTCCAAATATATTATTGGCCTCTTCCCTTTCTATTACCTTTCCTTCTCTGATTATTTGCTCCCAATACCTTGGTTCATTTGCCAGTTTTTTCCACTAAGTTCCAGCCCCTTCTTCCTATTCTCTGTACCCCTAATTGCAGTCATCCCTATCAGCAGACATTCCTTTCTCCATTCCCATGTTACCTACATATTATTTTCTTGACAATTCTTAGAATACCAAGCGAACACCTAATCTGCATAGCAATTTTCATCTTGGTATATCTTATTCCTCTAATCTTCATGTATTGATTTCACAATTTTCATTTATTAAGTAACCCGAAGTTTCAGGACAGATGGAGTTACTCTCCTTTCCAGTTTCATGTCTATGGTGCACTTAATATTGTTTAGTGCTGCCTTCATGTCATACAGACAAAGGATAGCAATTGGATGTCTTCTTCCAAATTGCTATGCACTTATTAATGCATTTTTTTTTCTGGTATACAATGAAATGCTTATGTTATACAAGTTAGTTATATTTCAGGTTGCATCTGTTAGCCACAATTATGACTTATGAAATAATTTTATCAAACATGCAAACAGTAGGGCGCTGGCCTGAGCATAGGAACTGGTCTTCATCAGTAAATGCTGTAGCCATATAAACTTCTTGGAAATTCTATTTCTGACACCACAAATAAACTGCTTAGGTTGATGATGTAATTTCTGTTTCCACCGAGTAAGTGTGAGAAGTTACGATGCTAAACTCCAATAATAAATACAAGTAAATAGAACAAAGAGGTACATGACACTGCCATATAGATTGACCATAACATCATAGAAGACATGCCTGATCCTTTCTGTGTCTCGATTCTAAAAACCTGCTTACTGTATGTGAAGCAGTTAAGCAATATTATCAGAGTTTGTTATAGGTGCATTCATTATTTTAGCAAATGTCAATTAAATTCAAAAATGAGCAACTGGTGATCTTGGAATGTTCCCCTGCATTCATAGGCAAAAATCAAGGAATGCTTACACACTCAGAACTAGAAAGTACTTGCAGTCTTATCAACATATGATCTGCTACCTTAATGTTGGTATAGTGCCTGCATTAATTAAGTACAATGACAAATGAGTTCAGTATCCAACCCAAACCAGATGGTGATGGAAGGGGGAAATCACTGTCTTTATAGTAAAAGATTATTAAAGTTAAAAATAACTTTGATGATTGGTGTACTTATCTAAAGTAAACACTGCCTCTATCAGTTCAATCTTTAGTTCCTTGTAGTGTACAGCTTATGAATATGGTTTTCAGCTGTCACAAATAAAAATAAAATTAACTTATTTTACTCCTGAAGAAGTGTCTATCTACATTCATAGCATGCCTTATTTAAATCAGACCATACTGGTTAGGAGTAAATTATTTGACAGTCTTGATTTTATGCTAGCCATGGTATTACAATAAACATCTGAAAAATCTGCAGCACCTTAAATGCATAATATGATTATTGAAATTGAGCAAGAAGAGTACAATGCATGAAATCATCACAGTGTATCGCATTCTGTCAAAAGCTGTGATGCTTGTCAGGCAAAAGTGGTACACACTAGATATTTGTCTGGAAAATGTATTGCATATGTCAGATACATCTGACAAATGTTTCACAGGTTTCATTTATAAGGGAAGAATGTGCATATAATAAATATTTCTGGGTTAGTCATCTATCATAAAAACATGTGCTTCATGTCATGTAGCTATCCAGGACCACTGTGACTCAAGACACAAAGTCTAATTAACTTGTATTTATTTATCCTTTTGTTGACTGGATCAGTTCCACTAGACTAGTGGCCTCTTTTCAGGGGATAGCAGTGATGATATTTATACTACTAGGGGAAATTTAACCAGTGCATCAGGGAAGATCCCCTACTCTTACTGTAAGTTGCCTTGGGATCTTTTACATCCACCTGAGCTACCACAAACTCAGGTGCATAAGACCTCAGTTTAATGTTTCATTACATGAAAAATATCGATATGGGTATAAAATACTACATAAAAGCATGATTTAAGAAACAATCCAAAGAAAGTGCTTGAATTGAAAAGCTAATATAGTAATAATTGTTCCTTGAATATAAAAGGGAAGGAAAAGCACCACAGTAATTCTGTACTGGAGCCATCGCATGCAGTCAGTATTCCAGGCTTAGGATAAGATGAGCATTTTAACTGTTGAAAAGAGATTGGTGTGAAAGAGATGTCATGTAGGTTGGCAGGCAGAGCTGTTTTTGTGTTGGAACAGCTATCCTGCTGGTACCTGCAGGAACCATTTTTAGGTAATTATTCTTGCGCAGGATGAGGATTGAAGGCAAGGTATAGACAGAATACCTCCACCTATATCTGGAAGATTTAGGAAACAAGGTGATGTTGTGCACACTGGTATATGTGCACACACACACACACACACACACACACACACACACACACACACACACACACGTACACACATACACACATGCACACACACTTACACATATATATACACACTATTCATATGTGTGCTTGCACACATGTGTTTAAGGAACCTCTGTGGATGCTTCAGTTGCTGCATATGCCTGGTCAGGTACATAGTGAAGGGGGCATTGCACTCAATAACTAGTCTGATAAGGGCAGAGTACAGCAGAACAATGACATTCTTGGACCTAGATGCCATATCTTTGTTTATAAGATGTGCACACAGAATGATTTTCTTGCCAGCATAGACACGTGGTAGTCAACATGCCCAGATTCCTCATCACTAGACCTACTCTTCAGGATGTATTGTCAATGTGGTAATTTCTAGCAGTAGCTATCTTAACAAAGAATACTATTAATGCACTTTTGCATTAAGGTTTAGATCATGGCCCCAGCACAGTTATTTGGCTGTGCCAGGCCTTCTTGGGGATATTTATGGACTCTATAACTACATCCAGTTTGCAATCATCTGCAAGCTTGGTCGGCTAAAGGTCCTTGATGTTGTCCTTGATCTTACAGAAATTGATACCAAATAAACAGTGGCCATAGCACCAAGCCATGAGGACTCCACTAGTGGGTGACCTCTTTATAGAGGTTGACTCCCCTATCCTAACTTCTTCAGTCCTATCTGTAAGCTATCCAGCAGGTGACATAGGGTTTGCACCCGATTTCATGAGTTTGAAAGTTTTGGCCAGGTCAGTGTAAGCAGTATGCACTGTTTTTTCCTCATCCATTGCTTTACTGACCTTCTTGAAGAAGTCCACAAGAGGTCCACAGGGTTGAGTAGCCATTACCTGCCCTTAACAAAACCATACTGGGTTGGATCCAGTGTCTGAAGGTTTCCTATATCATAATTTATTATTTCCATGATAATTCTTTCCTTGGCCTTACATATGAGACTAGTCAGACTTATGGATCTGTAGTGACCCAGGTCTGCAGATGGCTGCCCTTGTTGCAGAGGGATGACAGTTGCAGTTCTCCATTTCCCCCTCATGCAAAGCCTGTCTGGTGGCTGCTGTTAAATAGTGATTCTAGTGGTCTTGATATGTTATGTTTCATGTTATTAATGAGGCATCCTGGGATATTACTGGGGCAAAAGGAAGCAATGTTGTTGGCCTTGGAGAATGCATTGAGGACCTATTCTCTAGTGATAGTTGTGGATGTTATGGTTGAGGGTATCTTCTGAGGTTTTTTTTGAGTGGTAGAGGTGGGGTGGGGGAAGGAAGGTAAAATTTCTTGGCCAGTAGATTTGCTATAACTTCTGGCTCAGTATAGGTGGCTCTGTTTACAATTAATTTAGCATATTCTTGTGTATTGCTTTTGAGGCTGTGGACATAGCTGAAGATTCATAAAGCTGTCCATTTCCTTGGCCTGGGAGGCAATTTCTACCTCAGACTTACCTTACATAGACTTGATTAGCCTTTTAAGTTACTTGCTAAGATTGGTGGGGGAAATGTTTCTGCAAGATGGACACCAGGCTTATACCTCTATAGACTGGGAATCCTACACAGCCTCAAATTTACAGGCACAGAGATTCCTGGACTTTGCAAATGCAAAAACTCTTGACCAAATAGTGAATACACCCACTAGGGGCTCCAACATATGGGACCTCATGCTCACAAATATAGGAGAATGCTGCACCCCCCTTAATGTCATGTTCTCCCTGGTAAGGTCTGCTGATTAAGCTGTTTTGTTCAAAATCAAAATCAGCTCCATAATCTCATTAAAACCAGTAACTGTTAGTATTTCAAGGCAAATTACATTTTATTAAATGATGGTTTGTCAAAATGTAATGCTCCTCCAAACCCCAGGCACACAGCAGCCTATGCTGACTTGCTCTCAGAAACTCTGTACAATCATTTAAATGGCTGCATAGAGGCTGCTATACCTAACAGATGTAAGCCCAGGACCAGCCCTTGAAACAAAATACCCTGGTGGCATCCCATATTAAACAGGATATACAACAAGAGGAAAAATATATTGCAAAAATCAGGAAAGATAATTCCCATAAAGATAAAAACTCTTTCATCAAAGTAAATAGGCAACTAAGAGGGATAATTAGGTCAAGCAAAGCCAACTTTGAGGTTAAACCTTCTAGGGGAAAAATAACCATAAGGCCTTCTTCAACTGTGTCAGAAACCTCAAGCTGGTGGTTAATGGTGTAACATTCACCAGGCCTCATGATATAACAAACTTGTTAATATACAAATTCGTGTCCAACTTTACCCCCCCTTCACCTCCAACCATCTGCCAAAAAATACCTTCAAACATATTCACTCCAACTCCGCTCATTAAAATCAAGAACATAGCCTCAGTGGGCCCTGATAACATCCTAGGATGCCTACTGAACAGTCTTAAAATATGACTTATTAGGACCCCTGGAGTCATTATTCAACTGTAATCTTAAAACAGGCTTTGTGCCACATGAATGGAGGACTATGACAGTCATCCTCCTTCATAAGGGGGGACCTTCAAAAATCCTGGAAACTACAGACCCATTAGTCTGACTTGTCTTATTTCCAAAACTATTGAAATAATTATCATGAAAATTATCAACAAGGACATAGGAGACTTCCAGATACTGGATCCATCCCAGTCTGGCTTTGTCAAAGGAGAGTCTTGTTTACTGAATCTGGTAGAATTCTTTGACAAGGTTAGTACGGCAATGGATGAGGGGAAAATGGTGCACAGTGCCTACCTAGATCTTGCTAAAAAATTTGATATGATACACCACCTGGGCATTGTCATCAAACTTACAGAACTAGGTTTAAACCCATTTATAACATTTTGGGATAGCTAGCAGGCTCACTGATAAAACCCAGGAAGTTATAATCTGTGAGGCCACCTCCAGAAAGAGGTCGGTCACAAGTGGAGTCCCCGAGGACTCTGTGCTAGGCCCACTCCTCTTTGGCATCTAATTCTTGGATGTCAAAACCAATGTCAGAAGCTTCTGGATAACCAGGTTCGCAGATGATTGCAAACTGGGAGCAGTCACTGAATTCCCCCATAAGAACAACCTTCAAGAAGGTCTAACACATACAAACATTCAGTGCCAAAGGCATAGCTTTAAACTCAGTGCTAAGAAATGTATTATAGTACTTTTGGGATATCTGCCACCAAAGGTAACTATGGCATCAATAAAACACCCCTAAAAGTTGATTCACTAATCTGGGACCTGGGAACTCATGTAGATAGTAACCTAACCTTTGACCAACAAGTGTCCAAGGTAGTAAGAAATTCTTCTGTGTTGCTCAACTTACAAGCAAGAGCATTTTATCTACATCCCGAGAGGTCATCATATCACTGTACTCATGTCTCATCAGACCTATCATAAAGTATAATGTCCCATTCGGTATGTACCTGAACAGACACATGCACCAACTGGAACATCCACAAAGGTTCCTTACAA
Organism: Protopterus annectens; assembly: GCF_019279795.1. Lineage (NCBI taxonomy): Eukaryota > Metazoa > Chordata > Ceratodontiformes > Protopteridae > Protopterus > Protopterus annectens. Next base: position 214,666,740 of record NC_056746.1, on the reverse strand, counting down.
AAAGAATACACAGAGTAAACACAATGTCCTATGGTGATTGCCTCAAAGCTCTGTCTCTTTACTAGGTATCATACAGACTTTTGAGAGGTGATCTTAGCGTGGCATACGAGGCACCCCTGAATCCTGTTTTGATGAACCTTTTGCACAACTACAAAGCAAATAGCATGAGGACTACTGGAATAAAAGACCTACATTTTTTTGTGATATAAATAGGACCTGTTGGAGAGACAGACATAGTTCTTGGAGAATTCCCATCTACTGGAACAGGTTCCCCATCCACGTGAAACAGAATTCCTCCCTATCCCTATTTGAGCTCAACTCAGACTAGTGGATGAGTAATTGGAAATTCACTCCTGGTCTTGTGCCTATATCTCTTATGGACAGAGGCAGTCAGTAAATCACACCCTATATAAATCATATTTGTGGGTCACATTTAGGTTGCACGGCTAGGCTTAAAAGGGGCCTAGTAGTAATTAGCTTAGTATACACCTGTGAACCCATTAACCTATGAATTATCAACCATGGGGTGGGAAAGACCTTTCTCTAACCAAATGGAATAGGTTAATTTAAGTATGGAAAAGGAAATTGTCTAGGCTTAAAATGGCAGTGAAGGGCAGCTAGTCTAGTACTTACCTATGAACCCTTCAGTAACCTTTCTGAATTCAGTCCATGATTTTTAGTGTGAAAAAAGTATTTGCCAGAGTGTGAGTCACAATTAACTTGGAGGTGATTATATTAACTAGAAAAGTGTGTGTGGGGGGTAGAGCCATCAATTTCAGGGATGCAGGGGGTTATTCCAGTATGAAATGATTAATGTCATTCAGATTTCTCTTTATGATTTGATTGTAGTTATGTCCATCTGGGCAAAAATGTTCACCTATTATGGGAGATCCTTAACTACACATTTTTAAAGAGGCAATGTGGAATTTAAAGTGCAGTTTTGTCAGCATGTATGTAAAGTGCTCAAAGATTCAGAAGAAAATGTTTTAAACTGAATAACTTATGACTCTTTTTTATTCAGTTTTTATATGTCTCTTGTACTGTTTAAACAGAAGGTTTTTAAGATCTGCTATTCATTCACTCATTTTCATTCAATACAAAGCCATCTGTGGTACGTGACAAAAAATGTCAAGTGAAACTCCTAACACATCGTTTTTGCAACATTTTCTAAACAAGTTTTAAGTGAAAAAAGTCATGGCATGTGCCCTACACTATTACATGGAACTTAGTACTCTCAGCTTTGTATAACATTCTCTGAAGTGCTGTTAAGTGAAAAAAATCAAGGAACAAAGCATGTCCTGAGCCTTTCTGAAGCACAAAAGTAGATGTTAGATTAACTTATGAGCGGTCATTATGTATTTGGTTGCTATTTCCTTGATGTTCATCGTACATACAGCTGCAGTCATAACAGATGGGTAATCCTGCCGTCAGGCGGGTCCTCGGTCGGCCGAATTCCAAAGTCTAGGTCCGGCGTCGGTTGTCGTCGCTTCCTCCCTGATGTCAGTGCGGCAGGGGTATAAAAGAGCCAGCTGACGCCATCTTCCCCAGTCTTTCTTGCCACGCGGTGCCCGAAGCAGAAGCAGTTCGTAAGTGCCGGTCGGCCAGCTCCTGAGATTTATGAAAATATTTCAGCCGAAGTCTTCTTGAAAGCTAAGTACCCCGTTGGGGAAACTTTTCTTGCCTCAGACCGATGTCAGACAAAGTTAATAATTGCATTTCATGTGCGAAGCAAATACCGCATAAGGATTTCCATTCTTTCTGTATTCCTTGCTTAGGCCCAGACCACGACGTCTCGGCCTGCCGTTTTTGTGCTAGATTCAACAAACGCACTATTAAGCGTCGGGCGGAGTTCGCCCACCACTATTTTGGTAAAAAATGTAATTACATTATGTCGTCGGATACTCCGACTCCAGTTTTGAGTAAAATACGCAAAGATAAGGACCGACATACGAGGTTCGCGACTTCTACCGACACCACGCTAAAGCCGACTACCGGTGCTCCGGTTCTCAGCGAGGCACCTATGCAGCCCCTGAGTACCGATGACACTTCATTGCCCGTGTCTTCTGTGCCCAAGGTCGCAGGCTCCTCGGCCCCCATTCCGACTACAGATACCGATGCCACTCTTGGCGGGGAAACTCAGAGTTTAGACAGGCCTGCCACTTCTCAAGGTGTCTTCAGGCCTTCCTCCTTTTCCATTAAGGCTTTCACAAAATCTAAAGCAGCCATGAAAACTAAAAAACAAGGACCACAGACCCCCTCTCAAGGCCCCATGCCTAAAAAACAGATGCTCAAAATGGCTGAGGATTTGATTACTCTTATCAGGGGTTCTCAACCCCCCTCGGACAAAAGGCCCAGATTGGAGGAAGACTACCCTTCCTCAGATCAAGCCTCTATTACCTCAGAACATTCTGAGGACCAGGAATATACATATTCCCCTTTTGAAGACTCTGATGCAGAGGAGTCTATTCCCTCGGTCTCCCCCCCTGAGGACTATTCTTTTGGGGAAACCCTACATACCTTGAGGGAACACTTTCACTGGGAAGGCCAAGATTACTCAGATTCCAAGAAAAGGCTCAGGGATTTTCTCTTGCTTCCCCAGCACAGGCCTCTGGCTATCCCTCCTGTCTTAGATATATTAGATGATGTGTACACAGAAGCCAGCCTCAAGCCAGATTCTTTACCTCCAGCTCCTGTTAAACCTGACAGGTATTATCGGGTTCCTGATTCACACCAGTTCCTATACAAAAGCCATGCTGCTGACCCAGAAACTATTTCACAGGGTCCCAAGGGAATTAAGGCCTCTACTGCTAAAAACCCATTACCTTCAGAGAGAGATTCCAGAGCTTTAGAAAGGTGGGGGAAAAAGGTGTACACCTCGGCCACTTTAACCATGAGGGCATTAAACTGTCAGTTCCATATGTTAAAGTATCAACAGTTTTTGTTATCTCAGTTGAAAAGCAAAATGACACAACCTGAGCAACCAGATTTAAAGGAGTTGCAGGATTTGTTGCATAGTGCAGAGCAAGTGGGTAAACATACCTTGCAGTGTGGTTTTGATGCTTTAGAGGCCTCATGTAGAGCTGCTGTTACAGGGACTGTCATACGTAGACATGCTTGGCTCAAAGAGCAAACCTTACCAGATCATGTCAAAGCTAAATTACTAGATGCACCTCTTCAAAAAGATGTATTGTTTGGTGTTAAAGCTGAGGAGGTACTAAATAAAATGGAGGAAAAGGCAAGATCAATGCAAACAGTGAAAGATTTCCTACAGGTACAACCTCCACATTTCAGCAGAAACTGGCCTTCAAAAAATTGGTCCTTTCCAGCCACGGACAGACCTCAAAGAGGCAGATATAGGTGCCCGAGGGCTAGAGGGCAATCTCAAGGATCATTCAGAGCCAGACAATGGCAAGCACCAACCCCAAGAGGTGGAGAAGGTAGATCACAGTCATTCAGAAAGCAGACACAATGACTTTCCCCTTTGCATGCCAAGCAAAGCTTTAATGGCAGCACCTTTAGGCGGAAAACTGGCATTATTCTCAAAAAATTGGCATATTGTCACAAAAGACAAATGGATCCTGGACATTATAGACAGAGGCTACAGATTCCACTTTCACACCCTTCCAAAAATGAGAGGCATGCCAAACCTGCCACAAAATCAAAGGGCAGAGGCACAAAAACAAATTTCAGCTCTCATGGACATGAAAGCTATTCAAGAGGTACCTGCAAAAGAACAAGGTCAAGGTTTTTATTCCAGACTATTCCTGGTACCAAGGAAGGACAAAGATTGGAGACCTATTTTAGACCTATCCATCCTAAACACATATTTACACGTACCAAAATTCAAGATGCTCACATTACAGCAGCTTCTTCCCATGCTGGGCAAGGAGTCTTGGCTGGTAACATTGGACCTCAAGGAGGCATACCTGCATGTCCCTATCAGACAAGATTGCAGAAGATACCTCAGGTTTCTTGCAGGTTCAACCCATTATCAATTCACTGCATTGCCCTTTGGCTTACCTACTGTGCCCAGAGTGTTTATGAAATGCCTGGCATCAGTAATTGCCTTCTGCAGACTTCAAGGGATACAAATATACCCATATCTGGATGACTGCCTGATCCAAGCGGACAGCAAGCACATACTTCTGAAACACCTGGCGTTTGTAATAAAACTGTTGAACTTTCTGGGATACACAGTCAACAAAAAGAAATCAAAACTAATACCCTCTCAAACAATAATTTTCCTGGGTGCCAGCTTGAATACAAACACCCAGATGGCCTACCTCACGCCAGAGAAGCAAGGGCAACTATCTCAATACTTCAGCAAAATGGCAACCTTCACCAGGCTGATTGCAAGGAAAGTCCTGCAGGCTCTGGGATTCATGGCATCTTGCATCCTGCTGATCCCATGTGCAAAGCTGCCTATGAGGAAACTTCAATGGTACCTAAAAAACTTATGGTCTCAACACAGCCACAGTTTGGAAACAATTATACCACTCATTCCATGTCTTCAAAAGGAATTTCTGTGGTGGGCTCAAGCATGCCAAAGAAACATAGGTCTCCCCTTCTGCATACCTCAAGCAAATCAAATCATCACAAAAGATGCCTTGGACTACGCCTGGGGGGGCGCACATGACAGATCAGTGCATTCAGGGAAAATGGTCCCAAAAAGAGAAGCACCTACACATCAATCAAAAGGAAATGCTAGCAGTGCAAAATGCTATTATGGCCTTCAAAGACCTACTGCATCCAGGCCAGCTATTGATAAGGACAGACAACACCACAGTGATGTGGTACATAAACAAACAGGGAGGAACTCATTCATACCCCCTGTGCAGACTAGCCATGTCCCTTTGGAACACAGCTCTGGAATTGCAAATCCAACTTCAAGCACAATTCCTGCCAGGGAAGGAAAACACACTGGCAGACAGCCTAAGCAGAAATATGACAGATCCACACGAATGGAAGTTGCATCCTCAAGTTTTCGCAAAGATAACTCAGGCATGGTGACAGCCAGACATAGATCTCTTTGCTACCCACAGAAATTACCAACTGAAAAATTTTGCTCAAGGACCTATCATCCACAGGCCTGGAAAGTGGACGCACTTTCTTTCAATTGGACAACATTGACAGTCTATGCCTTTCCACCTCTCCCTCTGCTGCCCAAAGTTCTATTAAAAGCCAGAGCAGAGAGGCCAAACATGATTCTCACAGCTCCAGACTGGCCAAGACAACACTGGTATCCACTCCTGAAGAGCCTGACACATTCCCCACCATGGATCCTGCCTCTAGTGCCTCTTCTGTTGTCCCAGCACAACTTCAAAACTCTTCACAGCCAGCTAAAAACCCTCAATCTAGCCGCATAGAGAATCCCTTGATTTCCCAACAGACCCTCCTCTCCAAGGAGGTGCAGGATGTCATCTTGGAGGCCAGAAGACCTTCTACTAGAAAAGCCTACTCCGCCAAATGGAAACGGTTTTGTGCCTGGAATCAGAAAAAGGGCCAGAATCCTTGGGTAATAAATTTACCTCAAATATTACAGTACCTAGCTGAGATGTTAAACAGTGGACTTTCCTTCTCCTCCATCAAGATCCATGCTTCAGCCATTTCTGCACAATACAACACAGATCCTCCTTTATTCTCTCATCCTCTCTTAAGACAGTTCCTCAGAGGGGCTAAGAATATAAAACCCCCAAGGAAACCACCAGTCCCTGCTTGGGACCTCAACTTCATTTTGGAAAAACTGACCCTGCCTCCATTTGAGCCAGCTGCTTCAACAGAACTACAATATTTGTCATGGAAAACAGCCTTCCTGCTGGCTATCACCTCAGCACGCAGGGATTCGGAACTATAGGCCCTCATGGCTGTGCAACCTTTCATCATTTTCCATCAGGACAGAGTTTCCTTACAAACCAACCCTTCCTTTATGCCAAAGGTAGTATCCAGTGTAGCCTTGAATCAGACTCTTCACTTACCTACCTTTTACCCTAACCCACAAAACAAAGGGGAAAGACTACTACATTCCTTGGACATTCACAGACAACTTCGTTATTATTTGGACAGGACAAAGCCATTCAGAAAATCCGAGCAACTCTTTGTGTCCTATGCTACAGGTGCTCAAGGAAAGGCTATCTCCAAACAGACAATCTCAAAATGGATAGCCCACTGCATACGCTTTTGTTACTCATTTCATGGAAAAACTGTGCCTTCAAGCATCAGATCCCACTCCACAAGGGCCACAGCTACCTCTACAGCTTTCCTCAGGGGGGTTTCTACCAAGGACATTTTGGAAGCAGCCACTTGGAGTTCTGTGCACACTTTCTCCAAACACTATCACCTTCCACTTTACTCTAAATCTAGAGCAGGCTTTGCCACAGCAGTCTTGCAGGGCATCCTTGCTCCTCCTAGTTCCACTTAGTGCCTGCCACCCCTATTTAGCTTTGGGATTCTACCCATCTGTTATGACTGCAGCTGTATGCACGATGAACATAGTACAGTTTTGTACCTACCATAAATGTAGATGTTTGAGTGCTAATACAGCTGCAGTCCAGGTTTCCCTCCCTCCATCCCCTCTTAGGACAGGCCTTATGACAAACACCTTCTCATACAACCTGATTGGGGTATTCTTTTATGGTGTATTTGCTTGCAAACTACTGTTTTTTGATTATTCTACATTGCATTATTACATAAATTTATGTTTTGCCTTCCTTCTGGGGGCACCTGACATCTGGGGCAAGAAAAACTGAAGAAGATGGCGTCGGCTGTCTCTTTTATACCCCTGCCACACTGACATCAGGGAGGAAGCGACGACAACCGACGCCAGACCTAGACTTTGGAATTCGGCCGACCGAGGACCCGCCTGACAGCAGGATAACCCATCTGTTATGACTGCAGCTGTATTAGCACTCGAACATCTACATTTATGGTAGGTACAAAACTGTACTTTTTCAATTTACTAATTTTACATTTCCCCAGTTTTTTTTTTTTTTTTGTATTAACTACTGTGGATGTAAGATCACACTTCATGTGGTTTTTGTATTTACCCCTGCAGGGTGCATGGGTACTATCATTCTCCGTTTTATATAACTGTGTGCTGGGGTGTAGGGGAAGCAATCTGCATTTCAGAATAGCAGTTTGATTTTAAGGGTAGTTCAACTGTGAACAAACAGTTACCCTTCAAGAGAGGGTAGCTGGGAGTTGATTAGTAAGAGGTGAAACTGTTTGCATGTTTAGTCGTCATAAATGCCATCAAATGCAGTAGAAACCTTTATTTGTTTTCAAGATACATCAAAACACCTCTGAGACCAAATTCCTCGAGCCTCAGTTCTCTGAACCTTGAGTTCCCAATGTGCAAAATGGTGACAACTGTTTTCCATAGGAAATCACTGCTGGTGTGGTTTCTATGTGTGTGCCAACAATGATTTATGAATTCTGAGAGATTTCTCCCTTCTTTATGTGTGTGTGTGTGTGTGTGTGTGTGTGTGTGCATGTGTGCGTGTGTGCGTGTGTGCGTGTGTGTGTGCGTGTGTGTGTGTGTGTGTGTGTGTGTGTGTGTGTGTGTGTGTGTGTGTGTGTGTGTGTTTTGTGTGCTTGCGTGTGTTGGGGGCTTAGGATGGGCAGGGGAGCTTGCTCCCCTTCAAAAATGCTTACAGGTTAATATTTGATTGTGCTGTTTATTGGACATTTGTGCTTGCTTTGGCATCTTGGTTGTCACCCAGGCATCAACAGAAAAGTAAAGAATAAAAGGGTCCACGAACTGAATAAACTCTTGGTTTATACCTCAGAGCAAAAATAAAAAATATATATTAAAATGAACTGACCACGGCTGGATGAGCTCAGATAAAATGCAGCTTTAATGAACTGTATAAAAGTATGCGCTTTCGTGATTTATAACCAATCACATCTTCAGACTCTATTCACACAAACGATACCACAAAATTTAAACCATTTCCATCCAATCAAATGCAATAACTGTATGATGTCATTAATTAATAAAATGTTTAAAAAACTGTTTAGAGAAAAAAGTAATACATAAAGCATATAAAAACATTCATTTAAAAAACAATAAAGTAAAAATCAATGCTTTAAAAGTCTGGCTCTCAGAAAAGGTTTTAGTGAGACTGCACTATTTAACCCTGGAAATCTGTCTGCTTGAAGTTGTAAAATCCATTTCTGTTCTATCTCTTCCACTTTATTCCTTATATCACCTCCTGTAATACTTTGTTCAATAATCTCTATCACCATAAAATTAAACACATGTTGTGTATTTTCAGCTTGTACATGTATAGCTAAAGTGTTGGTGTCTTTCTTGTTGGCTATATCTCTTAGATGCTCCAGTACATGTTCCTTCAGGCACCTGCTAGTTTTGCCTATGTAAAAGACAAAACATTTGGTGCAGAAGCTGAAATAAACTAAGTGTTGTGTTTTACAGTCTGCATAAAAATTGATCTCTATGTTGAAATTTAGAGTGGGATGTGAAAAAACAGACTTACTATACAAATAACTACATGCCATACAATTTCTACAGGGAAATGTTCCTGTTCTTTGAGATAGTAGTGTATGTTTATTGGTACTTGATTTGTAACAAAGTTGCCTTTTCAAAGATTTTTTATTAATGAAAGAAAAGTGGGGTGTATCATCTATTACCACCTCCAACTCATGGATAGACCATAGAATATTCCAGTTCTTTTCAAAGATCCAACAGAATCTCCTAATATCACTGGAATAAGTCACTGGGAACCTAACCTTAGTAAATTGTTTTTTATGTATGTTACGTTCCTCACTTGTCCCCCACAATTTAGGAATTGAACGGGTGGTAGATGTGTTAGTAGAAAAAGGTGCCCCTATAAATGAAACTAGATTAGTTGAAGAACTAGTATACAACATTTTGCAGAATAATGTTATCATATTTAATGGTACATACTATCTACAGAAAAGGGGAGTAGCTATGGGGTCCCCATGTGGCAGTAGTTTCACCAACCTAGTTATGGTCTTCTGGGAGCACTATTTTGTGTTTACCAGAAGTAACATCAAAGATAAAATTGTCTGTTATACGCAACTTTTGGATGATATATTTATGATCATAAGTTGAAATAAAACTACGGCTAAGGAAATAGTGGATGAGATGAACCCCAGCACATCCTTCCTGGAATTCACATCCAATTTTGATAGGGCAAAGATTGCTTATTTGGATGTGGAATTAACTAAAGGCATTTTAATGGGATGCTACTTATCTAAAATTCATCGAAAGAAAACCTACTCGAACTCATTTTTACATTACACAAGCTGCCATCCACAATACCAGAAAAAAATCTATAGTCAAAGGTCAGCTGGTTAGGGCAGCACAGATGATCACCTTGGATTTAGAATTCTTTTGGAAGACACATATCTTAGATCTAAATTGGGGTGCCCTACCAAGAGTTGTGTATAGAAAAGGAGCTAACTTAAAAAATATATTGGAGAAAGAGCATAAAGTGTACAACAGGAACCCAGGAATGGTTAAATGTGAAGCATGTGCCTATTGCAGGTATATAGATAGGGTTCCTATTACCTGATCGAACATTTAGGTTAGCGAATACCTAAATGTCGATCTGGTAATAGCGAAAGCAAAAAAAACGTGAATGGCCAATTTGATGCAGGAAAAGAATTCCCTTGGCCATTATGTGGATTTTGTCCCTTTCCCCCCTGTAGAGCGATCTCAGAGTTAGTATATTTAGTTGGGTTGGGGTAGGGGGAAAGCCCCCCACTTCATTTTGGTTTCAATTTTTTTTTTTTTTGCAGCCGAGGGAATTCATTCCCTACATTAAATTGGCTGTTCGCTCTTTTAATTTTTTGATATTACCAGGTCGAAGTTTAAGTATTCACTAACCTAAACATTCGATTAGGTAATATAGATGCCATAGATATAGGTAGGGACTATACAATTGCTAATAGGCATTTTCACTCACTGCTAGATATGACTGTAACTCTAAAAGCATGGTATATTTGGCAAGCTGTCAATTCTGTCTGGCGTTTTATATCGGCAAAACTGATCATAGGTTCAAAGAAAGGATCTATGAACACATTTATAGTATAAATAAATCGAAATAGAGAACATAATGCTTTGGCCAATCACATTAGGGACAACTCTGGACACCAGTTTAAATTTAAGGTAATTGACCAGGTGATGGAGAGCCCTAGAGGTGGGCATACATCCCTTTTACTCGAAGGACAAGAGTTATGGTGGCAACTTAGTTTAAATTCTTATCGTTATCCAGGCCTTAATGAGCAGTGTTCTGTTATGTGTTTACTTAAGCTTAAAAGTTCATTATACTGAATGAATTTATGAAATTCAGTATAGACTGGTCTTATAAGAAAATATTTCATGTACTTATAGGTTTATATGGATGCACCTTTTTGATTGTTTTTATATATTAATATTGCTGTACTTTGTGCTTAAAAATTCTTTTAAAGTATATGTAAATATCATTATAAATATGTATATGCCTTTTCAGTTTTAAACTTGTGACGCAATGCATTTTATTGGTCATGTAACTTTATGGTTATATAAGGAGGGGTTTTACTGTTTGAATTTGTCTGAAGAAGTTTATTTGATTTGAGTGAATAAAAGCACTCACATATTAAAGTTCTGGTTTGCCTTTGGAGCTGTGGCTCTTTGTTAATTATTTTATTAGTGCTTTATTTGTTGTTTTTTACTTTGGTAATATAACTTAACTTGATTTCCAGCAGAGGGTATACATTCCATAGGACATCTATGACAGTCTCTAAAATTTAGTAGCCCAGTTTGACAGACTTTTTTGTGTAAAATGCAGCAGAAGGAATACAAGTTTGGGTAGTACCATCTGTAATCTTAGTTACAAATGGGGAAGATAGTGATTTGTAGCCCCGAAGTTTACATTTTACTTCTTTAAACATTATCAAATTTACCTTTCACTACTTATATAAGCTCTCTTCTGCAGAAATGTAAGCCTTGTTCTTCTTCCTTTGACAACACCCCCCCCCAATTTCTCAAACTTGCAGCCAGTACTATAGCATATCCTGTATCAATCCTTATCAACCATTTGATCAAAGAATCCTCAGTCCCAGAAATCTGGAAATCCTTCTATACAGTTCCACTTCATAAAGGAGGCAATTCCACCGACCCTTCCAATTTCTAACCTATAGCCATCCTCTCACCGCTCTCAAAAATCCTAGAAAAATGCATTCACAAACAGCTTCTTAAATATCTACTCCAGGAAAATCTCCTCATCCCCTTTCAACACGGGTTTAGGCCCTACCATAGCACCTCCACAGCCCTTCTATCCTTCACACAAACTATAGTAGAGGCAAGAGATAACAACAAACTGGTGTCATGCTTACTCTATGCTTCCCCTATAGTTATCCACCTCCAAGAAAATCTTTTAACCAAACTCAATCAAACATGCAACCATATAGCCAGATTTGCCTACAACTTTTCATACAAATCCCACCACTGCCTTGCCCTTAAACAACTACAATGGCTTGAATTTCCTCAACTGCTTCAACTTTCTCAGCTTCAAAAGACACATTCTCTACTTTACAAACCTGCTGACTGCCCCTGTCTGTCTTCCCTCCTATCCTCATACATATCTTCCCAATCTCTCTCTGTGTAAAGGTCTTTTAAATCCACAGTTAAAAAGTTGAGCTCTTCTCTGCATTCCTTATTACTCATGTCCCTTAAAATGACCAGGAGTCTTTACAAATTTGGTGTTCCATTGCTACATATTTTTTCAAGATACCATCAACCACCTTAGCACAGGCATATGTGGGTGAATTTCTTCCATAGATTATGGGGTGTAGAGGGGGGGTTAGTAAGATTCTTATGAATCTTTGGAGTGCCAAAGATGACAGGTGTGATAGGTGTTAGTGTTGTTAAATAGTTAAATATATCCAAGTCTATTTGACCACAAATAAATAAATCATTAATGTAACCTCTTATTTTCCTGTATGCTACATTAAGTTCATTTAAAGACACCATTTCATAACCGTCCTGGCTTCAAATAAGATGACCATCTGGGCAGCTCTTACAAATTGACCTTTAACCCCAGCTTTTTTTTTGTTTATAAGGATGAGAACTACCAAAATGAAGAAAGCTGTCAGAAGAATATGGTTCCTTTCTTTTGAGAGACATCAGGTTAAAAAGGGAAGCAAATGCCCTAGCAAGACACTGCAATGACTTTGAAGGTCATTCTTTTAAGTTTACTGTGATTGAAGTGTTGGAAATGGATATAAGAGGGTGGCCATGGTCACTCAGGCTGGAAAGACAAGAAACCTTGCGGCAATTAAAATTGAATGCCACCCAGTGCCTGGGCATTAAGATGCCCTATCTATATAATCTTCTCTGAAATTAAAATCTTTGATCAGATAATATAACTGGGTTGAGTTATATAAAGATTTCACTTGGCCCTTTCTGTGTTTTCTATAATGTGCAGCTTTATTATTTGGCATTTAAATAATTTTGTGCAAGTATTTTATGCAGGTTGTTGTATATAGTTTTTAGGATTAAATTTGATAGTTATTTAATGTGTCTTTTCTACTTTTTAGTATATCGTTGTGTAATTTTAACTGTGATATTTATTATGAATAATGTTTTTAAGTACATGGAAGTCCATTATGGGTTTTGGGGGTGTGGTTATTTGGGGTAAATGTCATGCTCCTGGGGAATGGTGTACTTTTAAAAAGTCTCTGAATGGTCAGAGATGAAAGCGCTTCTCTTGTGATGATTTATAGCTTTCCAGTGTATTGGAGTGAATAATCTTCGTGTTTATTGTTTTATTAATAAAAAGTGTTGATAGAGTGAACTCTCATTGCTGTCTGTGTTCTGAGCCATTCGTTTTACTTTTTTTGGTTTGTTTTTTACTTTTTGGTTTGTATTTTTCTTCGTTTTGAAATGATTTGGGTTATGCCTACACTGAGCTTAGCAGTGCTGAAAGGTACTTAACAAAACTTTCTTATGCACCTTTCTTATATCAGAAAGTTACTTTGCAAAGTTGTCGCTTTCCTGAATTCAGAGGGTAATAAAGGTGTTTCATGCACTGTAGATTTCTTTTCAGTAAAATATGATCTTAAAATGATCTGTAATGAAATAAAAATAATTTGGCACCTAAACATCACAGGTAACAAGGGAGATCAGGTGAGCAACTCTGATTAAGCAAAATCAAGGGGACAAAGCTTCTCTGTGCTCAGGGAAATGGGCAGCAATATGACTACCTGTGATTTGGGGTATTGTGGCTAGGCTCATGAACCAAGTGGAGAGAAAAAGAGGAATCTGAATGTGACAATTTTACAGAAGCATACTTTCTGCTTAAAAAGCCCTGAGCAGGGGGGGGGGGCAGTAGAGGGCTTTAAATAGTTCACTAGGAAAGGAGCATCCTCTCTGTCTAAGCAGCCAGCAGGATATCAGCACTGGGGGAAAGTGTGTATCTATTTATTTGTATTTGATTTTGGGGTAGGGCACTGGTCTCCATGGTCCTTTTTCAGACTCAGCCTGAGAAGCAGTGTCTAGTTAACTGGTGACTTGTGCAAAGACACACAGTTAAGCAAAGTAGGTTTTAAATACGTAAGGAAACAAGGGTCATACCTCTCAACCTCTTAGAGCAAGAAATATGACACAGCCATAAATAAAAGTGGAACAAAGGCCCAAAAATAGGGACAATTTTTAGATATTGCTCTTACAAACTTAGAAAATTGATAGAATAACAGGTTTTGCATTAGCATAAATTTTCTGAAGGTTATGAAGTCTGAAACTCAAATGTCTGTCATTATTTACTAACTTCAATCTTTAATGATTTGTCACTAATTTTCCAGAAAACTACAATTTTATGAAAAACAGACCAAAAATATGAGGCAAAAATCTGGACATTCTGCAAAAATCTGTACAGTTGAGAGGTATACCAAAACAACAGCAGAGCTCTAGCAGATACAGAGACAGTGAGCTTCATTAAAAAAAAAAAAAAAAAAACCCAACCAGCAGCTCAAAAATGCCATTCAGTATTAAATGTCTTTGCAGTATCATAGTTACCACAGAACAAAATAATAATAAACAAAAACTTCATAAATGGTCTAATCACATTGATTGAATAACTCTAACATTGATTTGCATGCTTTATAAGAACTGATTTCGCTGGTTGGCCACGGTGGTGCAGCAGTTAGCATTGCCACCTCACAGCAAGAGGTCTTCCGGTTCGATCCTCAGCTGGGGTGCCTTCTGTGTGGAGTCTGCATGTCCTCCCTGTGGTTGCGTGGGTTTTCTCCAGGTGCTCCAGTTTCCTCCCACATCCCAAAGACATGCTGTAGGTGGATTGAACACTCTAAATTGTCCCTAGGTGTGAGTGTGTGTGGGTGTGTGCCTTCTGTAGAAGGACGGGCGCCGGGCTGGCAACTCGACAGTGTAAAACTCCACTGCCAATCTTGAGCAGACAGGTGATCTGCTGTGGTGACCCCTAACTGGGAAAAGCCGAAAGAAGAAGATAAGAACTAATTTCGCTGAGCTCTCAAATGCTGATGTGTTAGAAGGTCTTCTTGCTACATCTTCCTGGAAGCTTGCTTCCCCAAAGTATCACAACAAGTCTGTGAGTGTTTGGCTAATGCCTGTCGAATAATTCATGGGTTTGCTTAATATACAGCTTCTGATTAGTTTCAGGATTTTAGCAGAAAAACATTTTGAAAAAAAGAGTTTAGAACTGGTTTTGAAAACAGTTATGCTTTTTTCTTGATTCAAATACTTGCACATGGCAAACCATGTACATTAAATTGCTTTCCTAATTATATATGACCTCAGAATGATTCCTTATCCTTCAGAAAATGCCTGTTAGTTGAAGTTGTGCCTCTGCCACACTGTATTTTCCTGTTAAGTCTTGCCTTGCCTAACTGAAAAAAAAACATATTCATACTGATATTACAACAGTAAAATGGCAGTGAGGTCAAAATTATTTCTTAAATCATGTAGGCTTCATGAATAATCTGACTTACTTTTAAAGCAGCGACTTTGCTTGTTCCTGAAATCTGAAACCAGAAACACAGAACTACAAGCAGAGCTACCAAAGCTAGGTCCAGCTTTGTTAATAAATAAATATACAGTCGTTCAAGAAAATAAGAGTATCACACTGTACTACACAAACAAGAAAAGAGGACAGAGTACAAAAGTTAGTCTCCAGCAATCTAGAATTGAGTAATGTCTCTTGTTGCACAAAGTCTACTTGTTTTTGACAACAGAATCATATACATTGTCTGAAACTGGGTGACAAATCAATTATTGTACAGCTGTGAAATGTATGACAACAGATGTAAAATTAAAAGCATTCTGTAACATACCTCCCAAAGCCAATCATACCAAATGAATAAGATGGTATCAGATTCAAGGGATACATTTGATGATGTGTAGGCTAAGTTCTATAAACATTTTCAACACAATAAAAAGGCTCATTTTGATATTTTCAGCTTCAGCAGTACTGTGTAAGGGGAATAACAGACAGGTATTGTATAGGGAAAAGGTTTTGTGTAAAAGCATGATTTTTGAGACACAGACAAAGAAATAAAATGCCCCATGTTCTGTCACTTTCTGCAGTTCTCAACCACAGGATCTCGCTGTTCTTCATACTGTGCTGCTATGACATCACAGCAACCCTACTCAAAATGTCCACTTAGAAAGGCTTTCCATTGTAATTCACAAATGAGCATCTGGCCTGCCTGATCATCTAAAAACGCAGGTCTGATTGGGGGATTTCTGTATTACAATCTGCACTTCATCCTTCTATGTAGGGCATTACCCTGACTCAGGTATGACATTTTACAAGCCTACCTCACATTATAGTACTGAAACCCACTAACTCAGAAAGGCTTCTCCACTAAAATTTGCAAATGTGTTACTATTACAAGGTGTTGGACTCTAAGCACAAAGTAAATTGACTTTATCTCCCTGCTGCAGATTACAATCTGAATCCTTACTATTTATTTATTTATTTTTGTTACTATATAGACCCTTTCCACGTCGGTAATTATCCACATCCAGTTAAATTGCTTTTAGTGCTAACTAGCTATTGATTTTTGTATTAAAGCTCATGTTTATCAACATCTCACCAATACAACTTCTGACAAATTAGAATGTATTGGTTCTAACTGAGACATTGGATGCTTGTTTCTAGCAACTAATCCTCTGATGTAAACAAAGTGTTTCCCCTGGTTTAAGAGCAAGAGTTCCCCTGCTGGTGATAAAACTATAAGTTGTCTTGCAGACTTGTGGTTTATCCGTTATTACCTTTGAAGGCAGTGTGATCTTGTATGAAAAATGAGAACTCAAAACTAGGCATAACATCAAAGAGCCACGTAGCACTATGAGGCAATCAGCTAAAATATGCAGAAAAAACGTGTATGAGATATACATATGTGGCAAAAAAGACCACATCCAGTGTCCATAGACGGAATTACCTCAGTAGGAAGGCATACCATTCCTTCAACTACCAGGTAGTATGCAATGCACAGGTGCTAATAAACTATGTGTTTGCACAGCACTGTGGTAGTGCCCATGATTCCTACATATGGCATATACATCCTCATCTGCATCATGGATTCCTCCATGGAGATATCCCACAAGTTTACCTTGTAGGTAAGTACAGGCACAGTTATGTACTTACAGATCCACAGCCACATGCATAATATGTACATAACACCATGCATAATATGTGCATAAGACTACCCTCAACATCCCGCCATTCCTAATGTGTTAAAGATTAGCCGCTAGAATCCTGGCTGATGCCAACAAAGCATGATCAAATAACAGTGCAACATCAGACATAATCAAACTAGAAATTAATCATAACATATGTTTGCTCTGCTGAAGTTGTGGCTTTACTGGCTAGGTGCATCTGAGTGACATTGCAGTATGTACTTGCTACAACCTGCAGGATAATTGCAGCATGCTGCATGCACACAGTATGACTGACTGTCAGCAGGCAGGCCTGGCAACATCCCCCCATGCCCCTCCAGCATTGTTGAAGGACATGCTGCAACCACCTTGGACCTACCAGCAGTGACTCAGATGGCAGCCAACAACTAGCAGTGGTTGCACCAGCCCATTAAGATGTTGTTGTTGGGTGCAGTATGCAGAAGTATAGACCAAGCAGCAACTTCTGTACTATTTTTATGGGCCCAAACATGTACATAGCAGAAGTGCAATGCAGTGTCAGCCAGAAAAATGATGCATTGCAGTGTGTTATCTGATGTGTGTACATCAGACATCCCCACATGCACTACACAGAAGGGGGGTGTGAGTCACAGTATCATCACTTGTGCAAGTGCATAGGGACACACAGACACATAGCAGTCTACACTACCAGATGGTAGAGGATCACAAGTTAGCCCAGAAAGAGACAGGGGTGAAGGGCACATGTATATCTGCATCAAATGTGATCTCCTCACCAGTGTGGCTAGGATATCCCTATGGGATCTTACAGCTGGACATCTGCAATGGGGATTTGTGAGAGAGAGGCACTAAGAGACCATGGCACTGGTGATGTGAAGGCTGTGTAGGTCCAGATTCCTTCCCCTGGGTCACACACATGGTGGATCTGGTAGAACAGGCCCATATGGCCATTACACTTGAAGTGACCCTACCTAAACAGCTCTGCAATTCAACTTACCCTGCTATTTGTTTCAAGATTATGAAACTGGAACCACATCAGTGCAGATTTATACCATGCAATGACTGTTCAGTCGGTTTGCTTCAAGTGCGCACACTTGCATGGCCATAAACAACAATAAGGTACAATGCAGTGATGGCAACACTGGCTAACAATTGCATGGATGTGGCCTTGTGAGCAACATGTCTTACCATGAGTTCACAAGGCCAATCATAACATCATCCCTAGCCTCTAACATCTCCTAAAGGCCACACTCAATGCCATCCATCTCCATTTCCACATGTGTAACTCAGAACTTTGCCCAAATAACAGTTCTATGCATCTGTTATTTGAGACCTAGCATCACCTATGTCTGGGGCCAGCTGGAACAGCCACTGATGCTATGTTGCACCTATAGCCAGCCATACACTGTGTGTGTGTGTGTGTGTGTGTGTGTGTGTGTGTGTGTGTGTGTGTGTGTGTGTGTGTGTGTGTGTGTGTGTGTGTGTATGTACTTCACAGTGGACTTGTGCACCACTTGCTGGCCCACCACTAGTAGTGGCTGTGAAATCAGTCAAAGTGGAGACACATTGAAACTGGGTAGGTTATATGCCACACTGTGCAGTTCATCATGTGTGGTGGAGAGGGGGCTAGGGTATCAGAGGGTGTATGCCACCCAGAAGTGAGATGGACAGTGTCAATGTGTCCTGCAGATGTGACATGATGTGCATGTTGACTTCATCACCAGAATCTGGTAAATGACATTTTCTCAATCTGTAGTTGTTCTTGTTCAGTCTCTACAGTTGTAGCAGTATCAATCATGTTCCTTGTGGATACAAACACATGACACTACAGTGCGATGACGATTACCTTGCAGGCCTCCAACCTATGGCATCCTGATTTCCCAGAACCACATAAGAATCATCTACCTGTTACAGTTGCTCCCTGAGTCTGTATGCCCAATGTATCTTTGAATGACAGAGGCAATGGTTAATGTGACCACTATTGCATGAGTGTTTTCACCCTTTTACAATATGTCGCCTGGAATCTGAATATGTACCTGGATGCTGTTCTTCACAGAAGGATGGCATCAGGCCACTCCCAGAATTTGTATTGATACTTCCAGATATGATGTTTGCCTCATCTACATCTCCATGCAGGGGTGCCAGAAATGATTCTTCCTCAGTGCAAGTGGATCCTGATGGAGAACTACCTCCTGTTACTGAACTTTTGGCTGCTATGTTGCATGACTTCTTTGAGGACCTATCATGCATCTTCCAACTGATGTATGGATTACTTTCTTCCACCCACAGCATTGACAATATGAACCACTAATTCCCACACATGGTCATGTAGAGGTGAATGGGCACTCCACTCTCCTGAGCTGTTATCACTCGTATCCTGAGTACCTATAGCAAAATATCATTTCCTGCAAGACTGAACTTGTCCAACCTCTGCTATCTTTCTCCTTTTGAAGACATGCACACCCCTATGAAGACAGGACAGTTTATAGTGGAAGGGGTTCTGTGGGTGGCTATGTCACAACAGAATCAAGCTGGAAGAGTAAGCTATGAGTGGAAATTCCGGGATGGGTACAATATGAAGACTTCACTGTTTCTACCTGTAACCTAGACTTGCATGACTAGGGAGGGAGTGACTATCCTACATTAATGAACTGTCATTCCTTTCATGGTTTGTACATAAACAGCTGCATGAGTGCAGTAGGGCACAGTTGGTGGTTTTATTAAAGCTGGAGCTGTGTGGTTGGGAGAGGGGTAGCTGTCCTATGTTAGTGGGCTGCCATTCCCAGCATGCTTTGCATGCAAACAGGTCGATGAGTGAAGCAGGTTACAGCTGGTGGCATTAAAAGGTTTCTTATGATTGGAGGTGTGACGCCCATGCCCTGGCCCAGCAATCAAGGAGCCTCAATCCTCACCACTAACACCAGTGAGGGGCATCTCATATAGGAGGAAATGATAACAAATATACACAGTAAAGAGCAATTTCCCTTAAGAGCACACAGAGATCACAGTCAGTCCGGGGCTGATTGCTCCCTTGCTTTCCAGGTCCCCAATAAGACTTCCCACTGTATCCAACCAGTGCTTCGTGTCCCTGCCCAAGTAGCTGACACACACACACACACACACACACACACACACACACACACACACACACACACACACACACACACACACACACACACACACACACACACACACACACACACACACACACACACACACACACACACACACAGACACACACAGACACACACACACACACACACACACTTTGAGGAGAGTTTATACAACCACACAGAGACTCCTGGGGAAGGCTGGCACAGGTTCTCCAGCCATGACCCTTTTTCCCAGACTATATGGTAGTACCAGCTGCCACCACTCACTAATATTTATCAGCTACTCAAAGGCGCTTAAAAGGGTGTCCAATTATTACTGTGCAATATTATTATTCAATTGGGAGCATAGCCCACGGCTAAAGCTATTGGAGTGGCTTTGTACAATTTTACCAAAGGCATGCAAGTACTCTAAAGAGCTTAAATTATCTCTACAAAAACAGCCACAATTGAAAGGGTTTAAAAATATTTAATAACAAATAATCAAAACACAAGACAATACTTTTTACTACACAGTGCTAGTCAAGAGTTCAGAGATCACAGATAAATGCTTAAAATAATTCAGTAGTCCAGTTCTGACATCACAGAAAAAGACTTAGTCTAATCTTTCTAGTTTTTAGCTATTTCTAAGAGAAAACACAAGTCTAAGGTAAACTTACATATAGAGCAAGACAGTGCTGATGAGTTAGATGGTCAAGATAAAAATGCTTAATGCTCTCTGATTCCCTCTGTTTTTAAAATCACATTCCTGGTTCACATTACATCATTCTTCACACTTCCCTGGGTTACATTACATCATTCTTCACAATTCCCTAGGTTCCCAAGCTAACAGAAACTACATTTACATTCTTCACCTCCGGGCAGAAACCAGAGCAATAAATGACATTTATGCATGCAAATTCTAGCCATTAACTCAGGCCTTAAATCAATAGGCAAGATGCCCCACTCTAGACTCACTGGCTCCAAGTCTTAACTTCAAAGGGTAACAACATGCTTTACTTGGTCAGTTGAGTGCACTGTTGTTACATTTTTTTTCCAGTTCCACATGTAACACTATTTTTACCATTTAAGACAACAAGCCTGTGGTTTATATTAATATTTACAGATGACAGAATTATCTCCAAAATTCTATCTGGCTAGGCTGGCAGCCTTCACCTATCTTCACCCAATCTTCACATACCCCCCCTCACTGAGAACTCAAGCTAGTTTTTCAAGTGACCCTTGAGAAATGCTGCTTGAGGGAGTTAAGTCTATCTGAGTATACCTTACCCCATTCCCTGTCATGAGAGCCCATCTGCATTGGCATTGCTAATCCCACTGTGGTGCTGCATGGACATATCATATGCTTGCAACCCAGGCTCCATCTTAGCAACTTGACATTTTGCTGGCTGGCTCTGTTTAACCATGTTAGGGGGTTGTGATCTGTCATAACAGTGAATTTCCTTCCATACAGATAAGGCTGAAGTTTCTGCAATGCCCACACTATGGCTAGACATTCCTTTTCTACAGCTGCATAGCATTCCTCCCTGGGTTGGAGCCTATGACTGAGATAAACCACTGGGTGCTCTTCCCTCTCTGAAAAAAATCTGGCTAAGTACAGCCCCCACCCCATGGTTCGAAGCATACACCTGCACAACAAATTATTTGCTGTAATCTGGACTGGCTAATACAGGGGGTCCTCCCAAAGATTCTTTAAGCTTCGGGAATGCCTGCTCACATGCTAGGGTCCACACTACCTTATCTGGCATGTTCTTCCTTGTCAGATCTGTGAGGTGAGCAGCTATGGTACTATAACTGGGGACAAACTTACTGTAGTACCCTGCTGTCCCTAAAAATGCCCTCACCTGCTTTTTGGTAACAGGTGCAGGCCATGCCTGAATGGCTTCCACTTTGGCAGGTTCTGGCCTTATCTTTCCACTCCCCACTCTATGTCCTAGGTAGGAGACCTCTGCCATACCCTCCTGACATTTGCTCGGCTTAATGGTCAACCCTGCCCTCTCTAGTCTGCCCAGCACCTCCCTGACATGCTGAAGGTGCTCTGGCCAGGAATGTCTGTAGATAGCAATATCATCTGGGTAGGCAAGGGCAAACCCTCCTGCTCCTGCTAGGATATGATCTATTAGCCTCTGGAAAGTTGCTGGGGCATTCTTCATCCCAAAGGGTATCTTTATGAACTCATACAAGCCAAAAGGAGTCACAAAGGCTGACTTCTCTCTAGCAGTGGGAGTCAAGGGCACTTGCCAGTAACCCTTGGTAAGATCAATGGTTGTAAGATACTTAGCCCCACCCAGCTGCTCTAGGGCCTCATCTGTCCTAGGCATGGGGTACGCATCTGAGTCTGTGTGACTATTTAATGTCCTGTAGTCCACACAGAATCTGGTGCTGCCATCCTTCTTTGGCACCAGCACCACTGGGGAGACCCAGGGACTGTTGGACTCTTGAATCACCCCTAGTTCCAACATTTCCTGTACCTCCTCCCTCAGAGTCTGTTTGACTCTCTCAAGCACTCTATAAGGGGCCTGCCTAATAGGCCTTTGGGGTCCTGTATCTACCTGGTGCTGCCCCAGATGGGTGCATCCTGGTTTCCCAGTGAACATGTCCCCAAATCCCTGAAACACTGCTCGGATTTCTCAAATCTGGGTAGGAGATAGCTGCTGAGACATCGCTACCCCTTCTACTGAGGTGTCAGCCCAAGCCTCACTGAGGAGATCAGTCACCAGATCTCCCTCAGACTCCTCCTCCAATCCACTGCAATGCTCAGCACAAGGGTCTCCCTATCATGGTAAGGTTTTATCATGTTAACATGGTACAATTTCTGCCCCTGCCTTCTGCCTAGCAATTCTACCATGTAGTTAACATCACTTACCTTTCTTACCACCTTGTGGGGTCCCTCCAAAGCTGCTTGCAGCTTATTGTGTCTGACAGGAATGAGAACCATAACCTGCTGTCCCACAGCATACTCTCCAGCTTGAGCATTCCTGTCATACCACACCTTTTTCTGTTGTTGGGCTTATTATCCAATTGGTAGTATAGCCCATGGCTAAAGCTATTGGAGTGGCTTTGTGCAATTTTACCAAAGGCATGGAAGTACTCTAAAGAGCTTAAATTATCTCTACAAAAACAGCCAAAGTTGAAAGGGTTTAAAAATATGTAATAACAAATAGTCAAAACACAAGACAATACATTTTACTACACAGTGCTAGTCAAGAGTTCAGAGATCACAGAGAAATACTTAAAATAATTCAGTAGTCCAGTTCTGACATCACAGAAAAACACTTAGTCTAATCTTTCTAGTTTCTAGCTATTTCTAAGAGGAAACACAAGTCTAAGATAAACTTACATATAGAACAAGACAGTGCTGATGAGTTGGATGGTCAAGACAAAAATGCTTAATGCTCTCTTATTCTCTCTGTTTTTAAAATCACATTCCTGGTTCACATTACATCATTCTTCATACTTCCCTGAGTTACATTACATCATTCTTCACACTTCCTTGGGTTCCCAGGCTAACAGAAATTACATTTACATTCTTCACCTCTGGGCAGAAACCAGAGCAATAAAGGACATTTATGCATGCAAATGCTGGCCATTAACTCTGGCCTTAAAACAATAGGCAGGAAGCCCAACTCTAGACTCACTGGCTCTGAGTCCTAACATCAAAGGGTCAAAACATGCTTTACTTGGTCAGTAGAGTGCACTGTTGTTACATTTTTTTCCAGTTCCACATGTAACACTATTTTTACCATTTAAGACAACAAGCCTGTGGTTTACATTAATATTTACAGATGACAGAATTATCTCCAAAATTCTATCTGGCTAGGCTGGCTGCCTTCACCTATCTTCACCCAATCTTCACAGGAGGCACCCATTCTTTTTTTATTTTATTGTGACATACAAAGTTTCAGATGCTCAGATATATAATACAAGTTAAAGTAAATAAGTAGAAGTGCAAAGTGCACTGCCACATTGACAGCTAAGAATACCTCTGAACTGCTTCAAAAGCTGTAAAAACTTTCACTTTACCTTTACCTTCCCAATGTTGTTTTACATTGGCCATGAGACTAGACCATGACAGCACTGTCCTGTATAACAGAACTTTTTATGCACATCTTTGACATCACACAGGTGCATAACACACTTGTCTTTTCCCTCACTTGAGAGAGTAATCAGCATGCTCCACATACAACAGTTACACTCTAATTAGAATGTTTAAATTTTATCTCATTATGATGCTTGTACTGCTAATCTGATAGTAATACTGTAACAGGTGATTGATATTATCACTTATTAGATTTTTTAAAATTTTTGTCTGATGTTCAGTGTATACAGTGCATGTTTCTCTTGCATTTATATACTGATCTTAGTTACAGTTCTGTATGACTAAACATAGTTAACTTGAGTCACACTCTTTGTGCGTTATCCCCCATAATCTGGTTCTAATTATTATTTTTTTTTAGTTATTTCCATGTTTTCATTGTTCATTGAATCATGTATGTTTTTAATAAATTAATAATTGAAGTCTATTATATTTGTGTCTCTTTAATAATTTTTCCTGAATTTTCTTCCCAGGACTTCACTCAAAATGAACAGTTTCCATAAAGGCATTCCTTGTTAGGAAGTATAAATAAAAAACAAACCAGCTAACAATGTTTGTAGTTCCACCTTCTTTATTAGGGTCTCGCCTGTGTCTTCTTTCTGTTCTTGTTTCTTGTATTTTGTCTGGATCCAGTTGCCTAGTCCCACCCTTCTACTTTAGATTAAAGGTCATATAACTATTGTTTAACTGCATCTTTTGAGCCAAATATTTAGTAAGGATATTCCCTATGATAAAGATGGAGGTAGAGTCTATCCCATCATTTAGCTCTTCTCAGATGTCTTGCATCTCCCCACTTCCTAACCTATAGTTAATCTGTGCCCCTGTTTTTCAGTCTAGGCCTCTACCCAGTAACACAATTCCTTCATATTTTTGGTGTCTGTCTCTGTGCTAACCATGGGGTAGCATTTCAGAAAAGGCTACTATCTATCCCAATTCATGTGTCTCCATCTTCCCTGACTACTCTGAATGGCTTCTGTACTAACCCACATCACAAGTAATTTGTCTGCATATGTTTCTGTATATTTGGTAGTGGTCTGACTTCTCATTAGTTTGGTCACTTGCTCCATTGTCCATTTCATAGCCAACCTTGGGGTTCTCTTTAAAGCCAAGATGATTCTGTTTCTGTTTGCAGTCTTTCTGGAGCACTTGATGTTCTCTGTGATAGAACCAAGTGCCATTAGAACTTCCATTTCCTTGCCATAGCTGGGATAAGCTCCCAACACTCGTTCTTCCTACACCATCCCTTTTCCTTTATTTTCTTAGCTCATCTTACCACCCCAGTGGCACTTGTTTTATTCTCCTTGTTATCCTCCAGTAGTGGTCCAGACCAACCCTTGTCTGTTCCTTTCCTCCTATGTTTAATTCCCAGAACAACCTCTCCAGTCTTTCATAGCTGCATGGCTGTATCTATTTATCTACTTCCTTTCCTTCCCCCTGTTCATCTGGGCAGCTAGACCTACTTCATGTGTTTACCTGCTCTCTATACCAGCTATCCCTGTCTCACCATATCCCCTATATTTGTTTATTTATTTAATTATTTATCAGCCAGATATGTAAACTGATCCTCAGAGCCTCTTCAACCATGACCAGTGGCACAACATAATACCCAGAATGGTTATACACAGAAATGAAATTAATAATCAACAGATGTAACAAACTAGTCTTAGGCAGCATATGAGTAAGAAGTGTGTGTGTGTGTGTATATATATATATATATATATATATATATATATATATATATATACTTCTTACTTCTGCTATACATATATACAGTAAGACAATAAAACATATAGAGTTACAGTATTGAAGTGTCAGTTAATAAAGTGCTGAGACTATTGCAATCAGTCATTTTCCCCTGAAACAAACCTGGCTTCTTGGCTCCTTTTACCCACTGTCTAAATGTTAGCCCTTTTCTACAGCCCCCTTCTCCCTCACTCTTCCTCTTAACTCTGCCTCCCCTCATACGGTCATTCATTCCTTCAGAACCTCTTGCCCTTTACTTGGCTTTTGCTACTTACCTTTTGTCTTCCTCTCGTAGCCTTTCCTTCTGCATCTTGCTCACCAACCCAGGTATGTTTTCCCACAAATAGTGCCCATTGCGTATCTGCCTGTCCTCCTACAGATGCTGTACCGCATTCCTACATGTCTTTTAACCATAACTTGACCAGCAGGTCTATGCCTTAACTTGCTATCTTCCACCTTCTGCTCTCTGTATTCTAGTCTTAACTAGTTTATGCACTTGCTGTCCTTCCTAGCTACACACTGGCCCTCCCTATTTACTAATGTCTAACACTAGTTTGCTCATAAGTTTGATAACATGCACTCCATAGGTGAAGCTCTGTTTTTCTGTCAGTGACTACCTGTGTTGCTTCATATGGATGGAGAGCCTATTCCAGAGTGGGGATCCTCTGAGATACATATCTGTCTTTCCAACATGTTCTATTTATGTTTCAAGCAAAATTTAAATTTTTGGATCTAGTGGTTCTGGTGCTGTTCATTTTGCAGATGTGCAAAAGGTGCATCAGAGCAGGATCCAAAGATGCTTTGAATGGCAAGCATAAATTGCATCTCAGTAACTTGGAGGAGACTGAGTATAGGGAAAGACGATTTGCATAAGACAACATGTTTATACCCTGGATTCTCTTGGTGAAGAACCTTTGTGGGCGATCCAGCTGTTGCACATGCCTGATCAGGTACATGCTGAAGGGTCACTGTACTCAATAATGGGTCTGATAAGGGTGAGTAAAGTAGCATTGTAATTCCTTGGACCTGGATGCCATGCCCTTACTTATAAGTTGGGAGACGTTGAATAATTTTCTTACTACCTTGGCATGTGTTGGTCAAAGGCCAGATTACCATCCACATATGTTCCCAGATCTCTAACTACCAGGTTAACTCTTAAAGGTGTCTTATCTATGGAGTAATTAACCTGGGTAACTGCTTTCCAAGAAGCCACTATAATGTACTTCTTGGCATTAAGTTTTAATCCATGACTTTGGTACCAATCATTTGTCTGTCTTAGACCTTGTAAGATGAAAATTAATGCAAACACCTGACATGGAAATAGGACCCACAGCCTTCTACACTAAAAGTGAGTGTTCTACCTGTTGAACTACTGAGACCACAAATAAAACATAACCAGAGGTCAGAATCAAACTCTATTCTTTGTATTTATGAGGCAAAGACTTTAATCATTATGCCAACTCCTTACCCCCTCCAGTCCCTTCCGTTAGTCCCTTTATATTGGGTTACAAGAGCTTTGCTAACTATGAGTTAGCTTACAAGAACTGCTGAATGTAGCACCAATTGGGCTTTTGAAACTACTCCAAAGTGGCACCTTGGAAGGAGTTGGAATGGTTACCTTGTTTCTTCCTAAGCTATGTATGTTCC
Organism: Protopterus annectens; assembly: GCF_019279795.1. Taxonomy (NCBI): domain Eukaryota; kingdom Metazoa; phylum Chordata; order Ceratodontiformes; family Protopteridae; genus Protopterus; species Protopterus annectens. The sequence goes on along the minus strand of NC_056746.1, from coordinate 214,639,487 downwards.
ATAATTAAATACAATAATTACCATGCCCTTTATCTTAGCCACTGAGAGCCTTGATACTATCATGTCATTTCAATCTAGCAGACCGACAGCATTGCTAATAAATCTGTTTGCTGAAATGCTTTTAGTACATAGAATGTATTATTCATATTTTGTTGACTCAGGTATCTAGCTTGGTAGTTTCCATTATCAGAAAGGGACACGATTGATAAAAACTCCATATAAAATATTATGGCAACTAGAAGAACATAAGTAATAGGCCTATGCAGTTTAGACTAATGGCAGCACAAGAACTTATGTTATTTGGTAACAAAAACAGCAGCACATATTAATCAGATCTGCGGCATATTTAAACATTAAGACTAAGATGGTAAAACACACGTTGCTATGCTTACTAAGGTCAAATGAATATTGCTCTTGTGTGCATATGTATACATTCTATATCACTGATAATTCTTCCCTGTCGCAAACAGTGAATATAAGAACTGAGTACTATTGTATTTTGTGTTTTTAAATTTATATAATGATCACTTTACAACATATCACTTATGTTTTATTTGAATGTCCTATGACCCCCACTTACGATGTTTGATAAACTGAATGCTGTTTTCTCTAAAAGCGTCCTTTAAAAATGGATCATACCCGGATGAGCTTCCAGGGTTAACAAATATAAACAAACAAATAAGTACATAGAACAAATAAATAAGTACATAAATGACATGCATATGATACGACAGTGGTAATTTATTTAGCTGTGAACAGCTGTCACATTTTTAGTAGAAAAGGACATTCTACCTTCAGAGCTGGTTACAGAGATAGCAGTCAGTTACTGTACTAGAGGGGAAAGACACTCATCTTAACAATGTTAATTACAACACCATAGAAAAGTTTAGAGTCAATGAATTAACGTGCTAAAGTACTGGCTACATTGGACTGAATATTATCCCAAAAGTGAAAAAGAGTTTCATCTGAGCTTGCAGTAAATCCTGGGTGTCAGATTTGTTACAAACATAAAATGTGTGGGAGGAAGAAGCAAGAAAAATTAAGAAAGTAATGCAGTTGTACTTGTATCTTGGTGTTTACATGGTGCGCAGTATTTGTGTGTGTGTGTGTGTGTGTGTGTGTGTGTGTGTGTGTGTGTGTGTGTGTGTGTGTGTGTGTGTGTGTGTGTGTGTGTGTGTGTGTGTGTGTGTGTGTGATTGTGTGTGCGTGTGTGTGCACATATCATTTTATATATGTGTGCGTGTGTATATGTGTGTGCATTTGTGCATGTGTGTTTGTGTAGCTAAATATGCTAAGCTTTTCATGGAGGTCTGAAAAACATAGTGCTTCGCACTATAAACAATGGCTTTGCCTCAATGGAAAAAGAATCAATAAAATTAAAATGCTCAGCTTTTCCTCCATGGGTCATGGAAAGGCAATTATGCCTTCATGCCAAAGGCCAGAGGTTCAACCTGCTACATCGATAACAAAGGTTGTGCTTCGGTATTGTGCTATCTCCCTCTCAAAATGCTAAAGTCAAGCTTGCTTTTAATGCTCCTGCAGTGGTCAGATTAACATAAAGGGCAAGTGGGGGTAGAAGATTCATTTCATTTGTGTGGGATTACGTCTCCCGCCTGAATTTTTATGAAGTGTGGTTTATTTGTAGTAGACATCTGTGTCTGGATCAGTTCATGGTCGAAAGCAGCAATGCTCCACCCCCAGTTCTACTCCTCAATAATAGAAATAACATTACTAGTCCATAGAAACTCAACAGAGAGATGAAGAATTCAACAGACGTTAGCAATCTGTTATAGCAGCAAAGAAAAATGAATGAAAGAAACAAACCAGAGGAAATAAACTGTTAATTAATAGTATGCCCTTGAAATGAGAAAAGGGCTACAGATACAGCAAACTCTGGAAGTTTTCTTTCTAAAATGGGAGTAGTTTTTTTTTAACATTTTAACACACATCATCATACAAGTAAACTTCTGAAAAAAATTCCGAATCAATTGAGAATCATACAACAATTAGTATCTAAACTGAAGGCAGTCACTGCCTTTAGCGTATGATAATTTTGTGTTATGAACTAACTGCGTGATGGCCTGTCTTTAAGACAGAAGCAAATTATGATTCTCAGAATGGTAACTACCTGTTTGCTCTAAAGCACACTTGCATTGTAAGTGTATACTAGAAGTCAGGACAATGACAGGCAGAGTTAAGGAGTTATTAATAGACTATTTTTCAAATGCAGAAATATTTATACGCACACCTGGTGATTAGTCAGGAAATTCCCTTACCACAAAAATATACCTTCTCTAGAGAGAACACAGGAGTGAAGGTATGTTGCTCCTGTAATGAAAGAGTGAGGTGGTTGCAAGGCATGCAGACATTAAGTAAAAGATTAGATATGCTTCCAGTTCTATACTTCTTTCATAATGCAAAGCCCATATCAAGACCATGTGAAAAATTATATTATAGTAGATTAAATTTAGTAAAGCATTTTGAAACGTGCAAACATGATATTATATACAGATAGAGAAAGTACCATAGAGAAGGCTGCATGTATACCCTTTAGTCTGCTCTTTATCTACCACATGAAAATAGTGCCACCATCCTCTACCTCACTATGTCTGTCCCATGCCACCTTGAATTCTACTTTGCTAAAACATTCACATTTGATTGGAGGCTTTTAGTGCTTTCATTACCTGGTCATGAAAGTATACTTCCTCATGTTCTGCCTGAATGACATTGAAGAGCTCCCGGTTTGTGACTTCTAGAAAAAAAATCAGCCTTATTTTGGAATCTTTATCAAGAAACAAAACTTTCTCAGGCTGCATAGAAAGAATGAGTAGTTTTTGATGATGTCTGAGGGTAAGGATCTTGACACAGCTGGCAATTGCAAAGTGAGGTGCAATAAAAAATAAAAATAAGGAACAGATGTCAGGTAAGCAGGTACAGGGCTATGCATAGTGTAAATATCTGACAATAAATTAGCAACTCATAAGAAGTAAATGTTATATATGAAGTGTTACATGTAATGAGTTCATTATGTACATTTTGTTTGACTGTCTGTCTCTGTAATGGCTGAAAATTATTTTTTGTTATTGTGCGGATAACATTTTTGTTTGTTAGAAACTCAGGTGGGCTGTTTTGCTCTGCTTCCTTCAGATAGTTCCATCCTTCATTAATTCAAGGTACCATCTCATCTGCCCGATTTGGTGGTAGCGGAGATGGATGTAAAAGATTCCATGATATTTATTAAAAACTGTAGGGGAATTTACCTGTTGTTAATGAAAAGGTACTCCTATTCTGCATGAATACCATTATTGGTATCACCTGAAAATAGGCTATTGTTATTTAGAATAATCTGAACAACAACTATTATCTTTACTTTCCAGCTATATATCTCGTATATGGAACTCCCTTCCTAATTCCATTCTCTCAATCTCATCCATTAACCCCTTTAAGTCATCAGTTAAAGCTTATCTAAAAAATAAGTGTCTATGTTCTTGTACTAACCCCTCGTGAATGCTGTGATACATCACAGTATACCCCAACCACATCCAACTTCTTCCCCGGTGTTTAATCTTTTATTCCTACCAGCCTGTCTTAACCTTATATCTTGACATAAGTCATACTTTACAAGTAGTACTAGCTATGTTGAAAGCCTAGGTTTTGTTGTCATAATGTAACAAATTTGCATTTTCTTATGTACACTACATTTTGTTTACTTTATACTTTATTGATTATTGTAATTCATGCATTAAATTTTACTGTTGCTCGTGGAGCTTTCTCCCCTGGGCCTCCACCGAAAAAGGACTTGTGTTCAGTCAGACTTTCCCGGTAAACAGATGTTAAATCAATAAATAAAAATAAGTAAATAAATAAATAAACATGTAAGTACCAAACGAATAGGAAGACACAGAGACAGCTGATATATCCAGTTCAAAACTTTTACTGCAGTGCAACAAAACACAAGCGCTTTCACCAAACAGGCATCATCAGGCGTATTACAAAAGCACTAACAAACACACCCCTATTTATACATCAAATGTCACATGATACAAATTCAAATTTAAAACCACAAATTTAAAGACACAACACATATAAAAGACATATAAATTTAATTTAAAAACATACATAAATAATGCATACTAAAACTATACTTCAATACTAATAACTACCTTCTTAGGGGTCTCTTCTTTAATTTAGGTACTAATGGAACTGATTCATTAAGCCCATGTCCTACATCAGCCCTAAACCTCACTATCCATGAGGATTCTAAATCCTCTGTCTTAGCACGTATATCACCCTGCCTCACATTCTCATAAACCCTAGCAATTACTAAAAATTTAAAACCATGACTAGAGTCAGTACTCAAAACATGCTTCGCCAATGCACTAACCACATTACCTTTATTCATATGGTAGATATGTTCTCTTATGTGTTCTCTGAAGGGATGGTCAGTCTTACCTATGTAAAACTTTTTGCATACAATGCAGTGAGCTAAATAAACAATATGTGAGGTATCACATGTGGCTGCTATTGTGAAATTATAAATCTACTTTGGTCGGGATGTTCAAATTTGCAACTGCTGTCAATATATACACACCAGTTGCAATGACCACATGGTTTAGTTCCAACTAAATGAGAATTCCTACTTGCATTCTTTGGGTAACACAACCTACTTCTCAGTGACCTACTGTTCTTATATAAGAAACACGGCACTTCAGGTATGTGCCTAGAGATATCATTATCAGTTCTAAGGACACCCCGGTGTTTTTTAATGATATCCTTGTAACACTCTACATCACTAGTGTAAGTAACTTTAAACCTCAAACCAGTGTTATACTTATCTTTCTCGCCTCCTAACAAACTCACTATTATCTGTAGAAAAATATGGTCTAGCTTCATTCATCCTTTTATCAAAAACCTTAACTGCGTTGTTTTGGATAAGATATTCCTCATAACCTCGCTCCTTCAAACTCATCTTCACATCATCAACTTCACCAATAAAAATCACTATCCCTAGCATTTAATCTTGAAGCTCTATAAAACTGGTTAGAAGCCACACTTATATAAACATAAGGAGGATGAAGACTGTCCCTATGTAATAAATGATTCACATGACAGTCTTTCCTGTGCAACTTAGTGTAAATAACACCAGTTTCATCCTTAATAACAGAAACATCCAAGAAATCCACCGCTAATTCTGAGGAGTGAGATGTAAACTTCAAATAACAGGTACTACTATTCACATATTCTATAAAGGAAGCAAATATATCAAGGTCTCCCTTCCATAAAATAAATAGGTTGTCCACAAATCTACGAAAAAACAAAACATGTTCATTGAATGGCCCATTAAATATATGGTCATACTCCCAAATGACCATAACAGCATTGGCGTAGCTATTGGCACAAGAAGTGCCCATAGCCACGCCATTGCATTGTTATATATTTGCTCACCAAAAGCAAAGATATTGTGCTCAAGCACAACCTCCAACAGTTTCACCAACAATTGAACCTTGTTAGGGGTGTAATCTGTAAACCACTGCAAAAATTGAGTCACCTTATTAAGGCCATCTAAATTGGGTATAACAGTAAATAAAGACACCACATCCATAGTAGCAAAAACCACGTCATCATTCAAACTATTAAAGACATATTCATACAAGTCTCTAAGAACATGTTCAGTGTCCCTTAATACATGTGTTAATTTATTAATACCCGGTCTCAAATGTTTTTCTATATATATAGAGATAGTCTCAGTGCACCAATTTCTACCAGAAACAATAGGTCTAAGTGGTGGATCAGACCCATCTTTGTGTACCTTCGGGAGACCTTGTATAACAGGAACAGTAGGTTTATTTATATAAAAATATTCCAAAAGATGACTATCAAAAAGATTCATATCAAACATACATTTAAGTAAAATCTGCACATCCAAAAGATGACTATCAAAAAGATTCATATCAAACATACATTTAAGTAAAATCTGCACATCATGTATAATTGTGTTGACTTGAATGCAAGTTAATTTCTCATAGAGTAACTCATCATTTAGCAATGCCTGCATTTTAAACACGTACCAGGTCCTATCTAATACCACTATTGGTCCGCCTTTATCCGCGGGCCTGATAACGATATCAGTATTGTTCTCCAACCCCTTCAGCGCATTGAACTCATCTTTAGAAAGATTTTGCTTCCTCTTGTAACAAGCATGCTTATTAGTATTAGCCTCATTCAAATCATACACATCTTGTATGACTAACTTTTCAAATGCAGAAATAAGAGGATTAATTTTAGGTAAGAACAAACTGGGCTTAGAAAAAAATATTACTTTCTTTATTAGTAACACTTTCAGAATTATTAAACATTACTTTCGACCCCAAATTCCTAGTAAATAATTCAACATCAAAACTAACATCCGTAAAATTAGAGCAAGTAGAGGGTATAAATGATAACCCTTTACCTAAAACTCTCAGTTCATAAGGCGTCAAAGTTATACTGGATAAGCTCAACACTAGTCCTTCTTGGCATTCAGAAACGCCTTTTTTATTGTATTCTGCGTACTCACAGTTCCTTCCATCTTTCGTTTGTTGTGGCTCTGACTCCGCCCTCATTGGTGTTCCGTCAGCCATTGAAACGTTTGCTCCTTCACCAGTAGTGGAAAATTGAGGTTGTATTGCTCGTTGAGGCAGAAAAAACAACCATCAGTATCATTACTGCTGCCAGAGGTAGATTTCTCTACTACCCCTGACCTATGCACTTGTGCATTCATGGTTACAATCTTCTTTCGAGCTCCCAGCTCCTTCACCAAAGCAACTTCACCTGTTAATGGGGAAACACTTTGTATCTCTTCTGAGCATTGATTCCTACCAACACATGGATCTGACGAAAGAACAGCAACGCCTCCTGGTGGACCATCATTGGTACTGTGTTGTTGCCAAGATCTCCCAGTCTCTTTTTCAAAACTCTCTCGAGGAAATACGAAGACATTCCCCAGTTGAAAATCATTACGATCCCGACAGATCTTACTAATTTTGGCTTTTTGTAGTTTAGACTCATATATTGAAAGGGAATCAAATATCTCTTTCATACACTGCTCCAAAACAGACTCAGAAAAAGTTTTTACAAGCTCAGAATATTTATCATTGACCACCTTAGTTAAATCAGTGATTTCCCTTTCTGCCAATTGTATTAATAGTTTCAAAGAGCTGAAATTCACCTGAATGTTAACTTTTTGCCATTCCTTCAAGAGCAGACTATCTCCATTAACATTAGATGGCATTTTCAAGACTCAAAGGCCTCTAGGTATAATCTGCTCAGTTAAACACACATCCAGGTGATATTTTTGATACTGACATCTCTTTAACTTGTATAAATCTTTTTCCACAGCAAAGAGCCCAGTCTTGAGGGTAATTATGTCCACAGAGGTGGCTAAGTTGTCAGAGTCCCCAGAAGGTTGCATCCTACAACCAACTAATGGATTAACAGTCTTAGTTACATTTGTTAAAAAACTTGCCATCCTTCTTCCAACAGGGTTAACATTAACAGAGTCAGTGTCAATCTCAGTTATTTCATCAGCCATAACTGTGAGCCTTGTGGTAGTATAAATCAACACAACTAATAAAACTACAAAAACTACTACCACTATAAATATGCTGGAATTTTTACTTTGGACACAGTAAGTGAGCCTTTTATAGTGGTAGTAGTTTTTGTAGTTTTATGGGTGGGTACATTCTAATAAGTATAAACTGTGTTTACCACATGTTCAGTTTTACTGCATCTCCTTAAAATGGAAGTCTGTCAGCAAATTAATGGCAGGTTCAGTGGCTGCCATTACAGTGAAAATGTTTCACTGAAAGCATTTTCACTGACAATAGAAAATGATCTTTTCTCCACTGTTATGTGACCACCAGTTAATCTAGTGACCAGCCCCCAACCTAGCACTGTATGAAAGGCTACTTGCTTTAACACAACAACTTTCTTCACTGCCATTGTTCTCCAGTCCTAAGACCACTGCTATGATATGCAGTAAACACCTATTGGCTACATTTTCTTGCTTGCAAGTCATTTGCTGACATCTTGAATAAGGTCTGTTCAGAGGTTATGAACCCAGCTTCCACAGTTATATAGGAGCAGTTATATGGAATATTGGCTAGGCATTCCTGGGACTTCCATACAACATGTCTAGGTTTTCCAGATCTGTGTAAGTAGCGCTTCAGTTATCTAAATCACCTGACCATCAAGTGTTGACCAGTTAAAGCTCAGCACCTTCCTTGACCCAGTTGTCTGGAATATGGAGCCTCAGGTCTGATAACATAATTATAGTGTCAGCTTTTGATCTTTGGCTTAATAATACTTTGGTGGTAAGCACATCTGTTGACTGCTTCAAGCATGGTGTTTGTTATGGACAATCCATGACAAGCATACATATCAAAAAATAATTAATTGGTGAGGTCCAGATTATGAAAACTGCTTTTCCCAAACAGATGTTAGGTACATATAGAAACATGACAACTTTTTGGGTGACTCACAGGTAGACTGGGGCAGCCTTCTCAGCTACTGAAACGAACCCTAGCACTGGGCTTGTGAGTATCCCCACTTCTATCAAGAGCCTTTCCTAATTTTCAAAGTGAGAGGAGATATAGAGAGTCACCCTGTTTGTGAAGTCTGGTTCCAGAGCTAATTGTGTATGTAAAGGTAAAATTAACTACATTTTACTGGTACTATTTATCTGTATGCACTCAGGCTTCTTCTCCACTCCATGATGCCAGGCCTAGTCAGAAGAAGTCACATTCTGCAGTAGCTGTTTTATATGGAGGTCTACTTAATGTAATAGTGTTCTGGCTGCTTTTTAGGGGGTAAATCTGGTCTTGGCTGGGTAGTTTTCACCTCAAAGGTATGCATTGGCCACTGTTGTGTATTTGGTGAGTAAGAGCACCTAGGAGATAGGTTGACCTGGAAGCCATTTTAGGTGTTGTAGAGGTTACAATGATAAGATCTGCAGTCAGCAAGAAAGGCAAATCTGCAAATTTCATTTTCTGTGATTTACAGTCTTTGGGAATGTTGCGCTAAGTAAAATATAATCAAAGGACAAAACCATATTCCAATTTATGAAGAAGAACATTTGTGGCTAGAGAAAAGTGGGCTGAAGGGGAGATTAAATGAGAGATTCAGTTGTAGAGTTTAAGATAAGCTAAAACCATGTTAGTTATTTTGTTTATATGATTTGAAAAAGAGAAAGATTAAGTCCTAGGTATTTGTATTCAGAAATGAGGGGTGGAGGTGATGTGGTCACCGGTGATGTTAATAAGTGGTAGAGAGGGAGTTTTTGAGGGGCTGACAATAGTAAAAGGTATTTATGAAAAAAATAAATAAAATTTGATTATAATCAGTCCAATTTCATACCATTCAGAAAGGCTGTTGTATCATGTTCTGAAGATCAGAGGGGCATTTACTGGGCTTGTAATAGAAGAAGAATGTAATTTGCATAGAGTGTGATATCAAGGGATGAGTGGTCATGAGTAAGACCATTAATTAATAATGAAATCAAAATGAGACCCAAAAGTTTATGTAGGACAGAATAATGCAATAAAGCAAGGCAGACTCATGTTTAATGCCTGGAGGTGGATTTTTAGACAGTGACAAACACAGTGAAAGCAGGACTGACAAAAATATTTATGCCAACAGACAAACAGAGTAGGAGATCTTAAACAAAAATGGAAGCAAAACCACTTTTCAGAAGTGGAAAGGTGACTTGCACAGATGAGCCAGTAACATTTTTTTTAATACTGTACACCTGAAACTGTAAAGGGAAAATTAACTCAAGCATAATCTTTTTGAATACATTTATTAATTTATTTATTTATATTTGTTGACTGGGAGTGTCCGACTGGACATAGGTCCATTTTCAGTGGAGGCCTGGGGAGAAAAGTTCCACAGTTAAAATAAACAGACAGTAGTTACATTGGATTACATAGCGATTAACAATTTACATAGCAGTTACTTACAACATATTTACAGATGAAGAACATAGTACATCAGTAGACAACTAGAATCTTTATCTGTGAAGTACATAACAGACATTAACAAATGTTACAATAAGAAGTTTCTGCTGTATAACAAGTACTAGACTTATGAGCATCTGAGCTTGCTATAATCAAGGTAGTTAGTGGAGTACATATTTCAAAAAGGGCCAAAACAGATTTAATGCAGCTGTTAAACACATAGATTCTTTTACATCTCATCCATTTTTGCTTTTGTGTGTGTGTGTGTGTGTGTGTGTGTGTGTGTGTGTGTGTGTGTGTGTGTGTGTGTGTGTGTGTATGTGTTTGTTTAATTGTTAAACTGGTAGGCAGACTAATCCAGAGAACATTTTCTGCCACCACTGTGAGTCAAAGCTGTGAATAACATGTAAAACAGCAATAGTACTGCAAACACAATAATTATCAACAGCTTGATATAGATTACATAAAGTATCCCCTTTACAACGATCATGGTTTAGAAACAAACAGTTATCATGGTTCTAGTGTATAATGTACCAGTATACACTAATGCAGTATACACTTCATAACTACATGGAATTATACCTGTACTACTTGATGCATAATCCATTGTAAGAACTAGCCTACCAAGCTGTGACAGGTGTCTGTACTCATTTTTTCTGCTGCAAGTACTTGTCTAGGCTTAGTGTAAAGTCCAACAACAACAAATAAAAATATTTTATGCATATACCTTTTTACTGTCATTTCATTCTCTATAATAGTGTCACATTAGGAAATGCAGTACATGCTATGCAAATGTGTCTTTTGTCCCAGTAAAGATATGTAAAATAGGAACATAAGGTAAAGTAGTTTCTTTGCACATTGCACAATTTTATTATTAACTGTCAACCTTCTTGTATGCTCTTTATGACTGGAACTGGCCTTGTAATTTGATTTCTTCATTATGTACTGTAATTGTGAACTGTAAGTATAATGTGTATTTTCAAACTAATATGGAGTTGTGTTGTTATCCACAGGCCTCTGCTGGAAAGTGGCTCCTGCCCAATGCACAATGCTGGTTACCATATGGAAATGAATCAATGACTGACTTAATAAATAAATAAATATGCAAGACAGAGAGCAGTAAAAGTATGTATATTGTCTGAAAAGACAACAGTGTAAATTCAAGGGAGTGTCATATCCCTGCAGTTACTCTGTTGTTTTGCTAATTGCTAATCTTGTTTATCTCCAACAGTTAAATTCAGTTTCTTTCAACTTTTTTTCCCACTGTGCACCTTCACAAATAAGACAGAAGAAGAAGAAGACATGCCCTGACTTGTCTGATGTCATTGAATGGACAGATGGACTGGGGGTTGCAACTTCACCCACAGAACTTTTGTTTTCAGCATATTTAAAGTTTGCTGTACATCATCTGTGAGCTTCTTCAAGAGAAAAATAATTTATTTTATTTAATATGACATGAATGAAATTTATTTTGTCAAAAACATTCCACAACATTTTATATTTTCTTAATGTATGTCTGCTTAATATAAAATCATAGGTACTGAATATAGCACATATACCACCCAACTATTATGCTACTATTATCAGTCTCAATCTGTGCTGTATTAAAATAAGTTTAATATATATAATGCTAGTAATAAAATTGCACTGAACTAATTGGTTTGGTAACTAATAAATTGTCAAACTCAGCATTTGTTAATAGCAGGGTATCGCCATGAATTGTAATAAAATGATTTTATATAAAGTAAAGTATTTTACTGAGAGACAAGCCAAGTAGCATAGCTTAGCAATAACAGGAATTAAAAATGTAGTCCCAAGCTAATACATTAAATATGATTGATTTAAGCAGTACACTGTATATGAAATTGTTGGCATTGCAATTTTCATAATAGCACCGATTCCAACTTCATGATTAATGTGTACAACATACAAACTGCACACTAGCAGTTTTACCTATATCTTAGTCAAACGATGGCAGACATTTCCTTTGAGTGATTGCCATGATGGCCCACCGTTACTAAATCGCTGAGGTTCTCTGATAAGGCGAATCATTGAAAATCCCCATAGACAAATGACTATTGGAAACACTTTCACCTGCATCTCATTTCAGTGAAACTAAAAAAAGAAACTAAAGTTAAATTACAGATTTCTATGTTGTGGGGGGGGGGGTCCCCACATCCATATATGGAGGTGGTTACCCCACACACCATTTAATTTAACTTATTGTAAGGGCATACAACCTCAGGATAGATTCAGAAGTTTTGATTACATGGGACATTGCTGAAGTATATCTCAATAAGTCATGGAAATCCAATTAAGCATACATTTTATTTTTTTTTTTTTTATATCAATAATTACAGTCAGAGACTAAGTAGACTTGAAAGACTATAATTTAATTCACAAAGCAAGAGCCACTTAGCTGTACAACTGAATGCACTTTTAAGAAAACATGGTCTTAAAGAAGATAGAACATTATTTTTGTAATGAGTTCAGAATTCAAACTAAGAAAGCGGAATATTCTGACCAATGGATGCAGGTGGTACAGTAAGGGTTATGGAGTATTCATATTATGCTCTTCCTGACTTTAGTTCCTGGTTTCAGCACAAGTGATCTCATCTACTCAGATTTTTTTAAAGGTAATACTATGGAAATAGTCTTCCAGTGTTTTAGCAAGTTTTCTTCATGTAGCATCCACTTTTAGGATCAGGGTCGGTTTAACCAATTTAGTAGTTCCCAACAAACTCCAGTTTAAGGGTCCCCTAACTAGCTAGACTATTCCTCTGCCATACTGATATGCCTTCAGACATTGATTTAACATGGCAGATTCAATTCTTTGATGTATGCATGGCATTGTACGTGAACAGCCTTGTAAATCATGAACAGCAGATTCACATACTGCCTTTTAGATGTGGCCAGTACCAAAGGGGGTGAGTCAAGCCATAAAACTTCCTACATTTGAGTCAAACAAGCAGATTGTCACATGCATTATACACAAAATTGCAAAATGCAAGGCTAGACTTCTTAAGATCCCTGCAGATCAATAGCCTAGTAAGTACCTAAGAACCCATAAACCTATGTATGGAGAACCAATGTTTGCAAAGCTTAAATAACGATAACCTTTATTCAAGGCATCAGTTAAGATACTCATAAATTACTAGTTTTGTCAAATGATATATTGTGATTTTTATAAAACCCAGTATGCTATAGTACAATTTTGGAAATGTACAGTAACATTAATAATTTTACAAGTCTGACTCTTAAAATGGCAGAACGGAATTTATTAGCTTAGATACAGACACCCCAAACTTATTTTGGTTCTATAATTATGATAACCAATAAAAGTAGTTAGATGCAGGGGTGGGTTATCTACTCCAAACCATACCTCAATTACAACCAAAATGTCCTCATTCTCAAGATAAACAATATTTTGCAGTTCATGCATTTTTTTGTTGCACTCCTGACATTACATGTCCATATTCGTACATCACCTAGTGAAGAATTTAGTCTGTATCTTTAGTCTGTAGGAGTCAAAATGCAAAAGATTAACTTTATCCCATGCAAATTAATTAGGCTTAAAGTTAGCCTTTCTCACAGGCTAATGTGATCAAAATGTTTGCTTATTCCCATGTATCAAACATCATTGTTAAAGCTACTTTCCAGCTGAAGATTCCGTAGCGTAGGTCTGGATAAATGGGATAACAACAGCTTAAGCCTTTACTATATGCAAACTTCATCAAATCTTTCATATGCTTAGATCACTACTACCTATATCATTCAAGCCAGATCTTTGTCCATATTTACTTTATAAATTGCCTCAGTCACATGGCTCAGTTTACTAAATAGGAGGCTTAACACAATAAGTTTTCTTGTGTTAACCCTGGACAAACGATTATGCATATGTCTTAAAATTGAGTCGCCTATGACTAACACTTCCTTAACATGGTGGGTGCTGTTTTTTGTGGGAATATCTGGCAAAATTAAAGCTTCCAGATGTAACTGTTGTCTCCAGAACTTATTTCAAAGTGTTTAAGAATCACTAGAATATCTAGAAACACCTGATCATCTATGTTTAACTAGGACCCTAGAAATTGTTTAAACTATTTGTTGAAACATCTGGTATTAAAACGGTAGCCCCATTGAGAGCTCATACCATGTCCTTTTCTTCCTAGAAATACTTGGAAGAAATATTGTCTTGGTTCACATGTAAATATTTTTTCACCTTTTTAAGGGGAAGTACCATTAAAATCACAGAGTGCTTATACTTATCATTTTTAAATATAAGCAGGTCCCAAACAAGCAAATTAATTTAAAGTATTATTTCTCTTATCACTTTCAGTATCCAGTGATCCTTACTCTGGAAGTAAACTTAAGGTATAATCCGCATGTCATTTACCACATAAACAACATTCATATTTCCTGAATAGAGAGAAAAGGATCAATGTAGAGCCAGAAATCAATGTGTGCAAAGTAAATGAAATCATTAACATCAAACTTTATCTGTGCCTTTATCTCTAGGTATGATTGTCTAACATTATAAGTTCATAGATTAATAGGAGATTACTAGGCTAATGATTTAAGAGCCCTTACAAGCCTACCCAATAAAGTCTGATTTTACCCAATATATGGCCCCTAGGGGCAAGGGGGTGGCATGGATTTGTACCTATGCATTGAGTATCTTACAGATTGTCTCTATCCATAAGGGACATAGGCACTACCCCAAGTGTGAATTTGAGATTCCCCATCCATTGATCCAAACTGCATTTGAAAAGGGCCAAGGAAGGGCTCTGCTTATTGTGAATAGGAAGCCTGTTCCAAACAGGGGGCAATCTCTGAAACACATATCTGTCTCTCTAGCATGTTTTGTTTGAGTCACTGGTTAGGTTTAGATCACTAGATCGGGTGACCCTTGTGCTGTTTGACTTGTGGTTGTATAGCAGCTCCATCAGGGCTGGATTTGTGAGTGCGTTGTAGGTCAGGCATAGGTCACCCCTTAATTGTTGATAGGAGACAGAGTAAAAGGATAAGACTTTTAGTCTATCTGCATAGGATAGTCTATCTGCATAGGACATGTTGTTTACACCCTGTATTTTGTTTGTGAGGAACCTCTGAGGTGACTCCAGCTGCTGTAAGTGCCTGGTCAAATACAAGACAAATGGTGCATTGTACTCAATTATTGGTCTACTGAGGGCTGAGTACAGAGGAATATAATTTCCTTGGATCTTGATACCATACTTATAAGTTGTGCCACATAGGAGGACTTCTTCACCACTGTGGACAAATGGCAGTCAAAGTTCAGGATACTATCTGGGTACCTAGATCTCTCACCTCTGAGTCTGCTTTTAGGGGTGTGCTATTGACAATGTAATTTCCAGGATTATTTGACTTCCCAAAGGGTATGATAATGCATTTTTTTACATTTAGTTTTAGGCCATGGTGGTGCTGCGGTAGCATTGTCGCCTCACAGTTAGATGTTGCCCGTTCGATTCTCAGTTAGAGCGTCTTCTGTGTGGTGACATGCATGAATGGGTGTTCCTTCATTGAAGGTTGTGCATTAGGCCCGGCAAGCCAGGACGTAAAACTCTACTACCAATCATTAGCGGACCGGAGTTCCGCTGTGGTGACCCCTAACCGGGAAAAGCCAAAAGACACAAACAAACAAGTTTTAGGCCATGGTTCTGGCACCGATCATTTGGCTGATCTAAACCCTCCTGAAGGACATCTACATCATTGTGGGATTCAATGACTGCCCCTAGCTTGCAGTCATTGGCACACTTTGTCATCCAGAGGCCTTCCACATTAGCCTTGACTACAGAGAAGTATATTCTTAACAAGAGTGGTACTAGCACTGAGCCCTGTGGCACACTACAAGTAACTGGCCTCTTGGTGGATCTGGATTCATCCATTTTAACTATATGTGTACTGTCCATGAGCCAATTTACTATCTACCTGGTGATATATGGATTTATGCCCAGCTTTGTGAGTTTATCTAAAATACATGAGTGGGACATGATCCTCATACTGTTTTATAAGATGCAAGCAATTATTTCAAGGGTCCGAATCTAGCAGAATAATATAGATCCAGGGTTAATGTCTTGTAGATGTTATACTGTTAAAAGAATACCCTTCTCAAAACAGCTTCCAAACAAAATCATCAAAGGAATCTATTTTAGGGGTTTAAACGTCTGAAATCACAGCTTAACTGAATCCAAGCTTGCCTGAAATATTGGTACAAAATAATAGTCCATAAAATCAGTCAGAGTTACACCAAAAATTGGAGACACAGCAATAAGACAGTGTTATCATACTAATTATAGGAAATACTATACATAGTCTTAACAAAATGCTGTAGATAAGACCCTTATCACGATTGAAAGTTGTCAGCATGTTTATGATGTGATACTACAGCCTACAAAGTTACTTTATATTCAATGTAGACAATGGCCAAAAACAAGTTAAAAACAATGCTAAATTGTGTTAAATGTTTGAAAGTGCTAAAATTAGTAGAGTACAGAGAACATGAATGACTCTGAAAGCCACATTTGAGACACACAATTCCATATGATTACTTACCCTACCATACTTTCAGACCCCAGACAGAGGGCTACAAAGCCAAAAGAGGTGGAGTTTCAATATTTATCAAAGACATGCACACCTCCAGGCTAGTCAAACAGTATGACAAACAGGAGACACTCCAGGTGCAGTTAACCGTTGACAAAACATGTATTCAAATCATAGCTAGTTACACACCCCCAACCATGACTCAGGAGGCCCACTCCACATATCTGGACTTACTTGAATCCATCAAGATTCAACCCTCTACCCTGATCCTGGGTGACTTTAACTACCCAACCATAGAATGGAAGATCTGTTCTAGCTGAAACATGAATGCCTAGAGATTCCTTGAATTTGTCAATGCCAATGCATTGGATCAGCTGGTCGACACTCCCACAAGAGGTGAAAATATCCTGGACCTGGTACTAAGCAACATGAGTAGCCACTGTAGCACCCCTACAGTGTCATCCTACTTGGTAAGATCCGACCATAAAGCAATCACTTTCTAAGTCACCATCTCCTCTGCAACCCCCTGCCAGGGTCGAACAAAAAAACTTTACCAAAGTTGACTACAACCTCCTCAGAGCAGGTATAATAAGCTTCACAGCTGCCATCCCTTCAGCTGGAACAAGCACTAATGTCCAAGTCTACACCAAAAAACTATATGAGCACCTATATAGCTGCATGGACTCAGCAGTACCCTACAGGACCAAATTATCTTCCTCAAGGAAGAGTAAACCTGTCTGGGGAACAGCAGCAATAAACAGATTCTATAATAAAAGGAAAGAATTGCTGTCCAGGACCAAGAAGGAGCAGGTGCCAAGTTGGAAGCAATTTTTCCTTTGCCTGAACAAGCAAATAAGGTCACTGGTGAAATCCTCTAAGTCTAACTTTGAGTCCAAATTAGCCACATCCACTAAGGACAATCACAAGGCCTTCTTCACATATGTCTGCAATATCAAAGGTAACTACCAAATATGCTCTGAATTGGTGATCAAGAATACCAAATACACAGACGCCATAGATATAGCCAACCTTCTGGCAGACAAGTTCAGTGAAAACTTCACCCCCTGTCCCCCCATCAGTAACCAGGACATCTTCAGCACCTGCCCCCCCCTCTGCATCACCAGGGAGCAAGTTATTAATGCCCCTTCAAAGGCAAAAATTTCAGCCACCATGGGACCCGACAACATCCCTGGCTGTGTCCTACATGAACTCAGGCAAGAGCTCAGCACCACTAGGCACCCTATTCAACTAAAGCCTGTAAGCCACCTTTATCCCAGCAGAATAGAAGACCACCACTGTCATCCCTCTACACAAAGCTGGAGAATCCACTGACCCAGGCAATTATAGGCCCATCAGCCTAGCCTGATCTGCAAGGCCATGGAATGCATTATCATGGAACTTATAAACAAGGACATTGATAACCTCCAAACACTTGATCCAACACAGTCTGGTTTTGTAAAAGGGAGATCATGCCTGATAAACTTGGTTGCCTTCTTCGAAACAGTCATCAAAGCCATGGATGAGGGGAAGACAGTGCACACCACCTACCTTGACCTAGCCAAAGCCTTTGACACTATTCCCCACTCAGGCATAATAGAAAAACTCTCCCAGCTAGGCATCAACCCATATGTTACCAGATGGTGATAGAACCCACATAGTCAAAATAGGGGAAGCCACCTCTAGTAGTAGACCCATAATAAGCGGCGTACCCCAAGGATCAGTCTTGGGGCCTCTACTGTTTGGGATATACTTTTCTGGGGTGCAAGCCAAAACCAGTGGTCTGTGGCTGACCAGCCTTGCAGATGACTGCAAGCTGGGCACTGTCATAAATTCCCCTAATGATGTGAACATCCTCCAAGAGGGCCTTACCCAAACTAATGACTGGTGCCAGAAGCATGGCCTCAAACTGAATGCCAAGAAATGCATCATTTTCCCCTTTGGGGAAAATGGTGTCCCCACTAATTATCACATTAAGAACAATGGACTAAGCATGCAATCAGTTGTGAGGGACTTGGGCACCCAGGTTGATAGAAACCTGACTTTTTGACCACTATGTTGCATCCGTTGTATTTAAGCTTTCTACATGCCCCCACCTCATAAGTAATGGTATTTGATCCAAGAACAAGGAGGTCATTACATCCTTGTACTCATCCCTTATCAGACCTATTATCAAGTGCAATGCCCCCTTCGGCATGTACCTTGCCAAACACATGCAGTGGTTGGAGAGACCACAGAGATTCCTGACCAGGAAAATCCAAGGTCTCATACACCTATCCTATATAGATAGGGTAAAAGCCCTGTCCCTCTACTCAGTCTCATACAGACTGTTCAGAGGTGACCTGTGTCTGGCAGACAAGGCTATCTGAGACCCAGCCTTGATGGAGTTGCTGCATATCCGTAAGTCAAACTCCACTTGCTCAACCCCCATGCAAGGTCTCAACCTGGTCTGTGACATTAATAGAACTTTTTGGAAGGATACATTTGTGTCCCAATGACTCTCCCATCTGCGGAATAGACTCCTTCTCCATGTTAAGCAGACTACCCCACTAGCCCTCTTTAAGAGGAACCTGGAAGACTGGATGGGAAGCAGAAATTATACCCCTGGGATCCCACCTGTGTCTCTGCTGGACAGGGAAAGCAAGTACTGATTTTGTAGGGAGCATGGGTGAAATTCTTGGCAGGGCCTCTGGGCCAGTAGCCTAGTATCATCCTATGAACCTATGAACCTATATTTTTAATGTCAGATAATGGTCAGCAATATCTGAGTGAAGAACTCAAAAAAGTTTTTATGAGCAGTGAGAATTTCAAGATACAATGCACATGCCTAACTATTGACTGTCAAATGGTCAAGTTACAACATCTACACAGACTGCTATGTAAAGACATAGTTAGACTGGGGTGAATGTAATAGCTGCCCTGGGCACAGACTGTTAATGGGCATGATTGACATTGTAGAAAAGGAGCTGATCAGTCCCTGCAATTGAGCCATGTAGTTGTGTCTGTTCTGATAAATCATTTCACCTGCTTTAATGATTTCAAAAACTGAAAGACTAAAGTGTGTGTGTGTGTGTGTGTGTGTGTGTGTGTGTGTGTGTGTGTGTGTGTGTGTGTGTGTGTGTGTGTGTGTGTGTGTGTGTGTGTGTGTGTGTGTGTGTGTGTGTGTGAGTTTGTGCATGTATATCAGCGCACGAGTGTGTGTGTATGTGTGAGCTCATGTGTGTACTCGCACACGTGTGTGTGTGTGTGTGTGTGTGTGTATGTGTATGTATAAGCTCATGTGTGTACACCCTTGTGTGTGTGTGTGTGTGTGTGTGTGTGTGTGTGTGTGTGTGTGTGTATGTATGTGTGTGAGTTCATGTGTGTATGCGAGTGCACGAGTATATGTGCGAGCTCATGTGTGTATGCGCACGTGTGTGTGTGTGCGTGTGTGTGTGTGTGTGTGTGTGTGTGTGTGTGTGTGTGTGTGTGTGTGTGTGTGTGTGTGTGTGTGTGTGTGTGTGTGTGTGTGTGTGTGTCTGTGTGTGTGCGCGCATGTGTGTGTGTTAGTAGCTATAACAAGAAGATGTAGCTCCTTGCTACAGTTAGTACTAAAGATAGTAAAGAGCTACTATAGCAGAAAGTAGAAACATAGTAACTCTTAGACTAGTGATATACTTGGTCCTAATCTAAGTCTGCTGGATGTTTTGTGAGAGAGAGTGTGTGTGTGTGTGTGTGTGTGTGTGTGTGTGTGTGTGTGTGTGTGTGTGTGTGTGTGTGTGTGTGTGTGTGTGTGTGTGCTCATCAGGACCAGCAACTGGGACACTGCCATGGTATAAACCGGCCCAGTTACAACTCTGCTGTTAAGATTTAATGAATGAATGAATGAATGAATCACAGAACATTAACAGTAATTTTAATAAGAACTGCAACTGCGAAGAAGCATTATTGAGATACAGAACTACTGCTCTGCCAGGTGTTAAGGTTTTCCCAGCCTAGCAGCTTATGGGTCATAGATTGTAAGGAAGGATTTGTGCATCCAAATTATTGCTGATGCCGGGGAGTAATTGTAAGGTACAAGAGACTCTAAAACAAAATCAGGCAAGACAAAAGTTTGATTATATCAAGGATGCAAGGCATGGTTCTTCTTTAAAGGTGAGAGACAAGGTGATAATACAGCAATGTTCTGAAAGAAAGCAACCGCAAGCAGTTGTAATGAGGAAATGTGATGACCTGAGGTCATTTAGCATCTCGACTATGGCTGGACAGATATTTAGAAGAGACATGAAAGATTTATTCAAAATAAATAGGTCCTATGCAAAGTAGTTAGTAGACAGTGATGCTGTTAGCAGTACTGAAGTATCATAATGAATACTTCAAGGAATGTCAGGAAATGTATCCAGATATGGATCTTGAAAGACACTGAACTTGTAACAGCAATGCTTACCTGTACTTCCTCATATTGCATAAGTGCAAATACTTAGAAACTTACATGAAAAGTCCTTGAGCTCCAGATAATTTACTCGCTGAGTACATCAAACTACCATCAGATGCTCTAGCATTCTGTGTCCATCTTAATAAATTGGCCCATCGTTTTGATGCAGTCACTTTTTGTAGTGACAATCTCCCTCCTTTGTACCACTCATTCTGCTCCTTTTGACTTGCGAAACTATGAATATTCCTGGTACAGAATCTTTCAATCACAAACTGATTCTTCTGAGATGAAACACTCTACCACTTCTTGAGAAATATCTTTACTAGAATATAAAAATTCAGAGTCTCTTTTCCTCTAAATCTCCCCCACATTGTATCATTTAGGAATATAAGAGAAAAAAATGTTGACCCACATCGAAGCTAATAATAATATTGAAACATAAACTTCCTTCATGAAGCTTACAAATGATTATATCAAGTTAAAGTGCAGTTTTCACTGGAAACCACAAGTAGCCACATTTCATCAAATCTAATGTCTTCTGGAAAGAGGTGAGATATATCACACGTAGAAGCCTTTAGAAGCATTCATCTGAAAAAGTAAAAGGATGTCAATGCACTGAACTCACAATTTTTCTAGTCTTTTCCTTAATTTCTCTTCCACAATCTCCCCATCAGCCTTTTATTCTTCCACCCTTCCATCTTCTTACCACACGCCAGTACGTTTCCTCACTGAATTCAACAGTGGTACCCGTGTTCTAGTTCTAACCACTGAATGGCTTCTGTAGAAAATTGTGTCCTATAACAGACCAAGGAGCTCATCGTCTTTACCCTTAAATCCTCAGAATCAAAAATGGCTTCATATCTATCAATTCTTCATAGTTTCAACCACTTTCTCCCTTTCTTATCTCAGGGATCTCTTAAGGAGTTCTTGAAAAGTCTACAACTTCTGCGTTTCCAAAGCAAGGGGAGTCCCTATGAATTTTCATCTACTGTTACATTATTCTACTTTCACAGCTGTCCAAGCTGCTTCAGCTTGTTGCTGTTATACAACTAAAACAATATGTAGCCAGCTATGTAATTTCCTATGGAATTAACAGCCAAACCACAACCACTGAGCTTGACTCTCTCTCTCTCTCTCTCTCTCTCTCTCTCTCTCTCTCTCTCTCTAGCCAATATCATACATAAAAGCATGGATTACAAAGCATCAGCCCAGAAAGGGGTGACATCCTATACAGCTTTGTAGACAGTGGAGGTACCTGTAGTGACATCTTTCAGCAAATACATTTATGCTAACCTTTTAAGACATCACCATGAAGTGACAGATGTGGAGACAGGAGTAGGTGACAGAGGCATCTAGGCACTGCAGAGCAGGGACATAATCTTACTACACAGAAGCATCATGACCAACCTACAGTGCAACTTTCATTTATTTATTTTACATGTGTTTATTATTTACTTATTTATTATTTATTATTATTATTACTGTTATTTATTTGTTTTTCATCATATGATGGTATCACGTGAGCCCTAATTGGAACACTGGAAGAGATACTGCAATAAATATTAATGCCAGTTTTCCACCTGGCTATTGTATTCTGTTCATTTATTTACACTAATGTCACAGGCAAAAAAAAAACATAAAATGAATGGTATGTGCCTGTAGAAATGAGCCATCTGTGGGGAGTATACATGTACATATTCTAGTATCCTGTAAGGGTAGAACAGCGCTGATTGATGAGCTAAGTAGGGCAAAAACATTTCTGGTGATGGAAGCAACCCAGCATTCAGAGCTGGGATAGCATGTAAAATGTCAGGATAGAACTGAGCAAAATTGCAACAGGATGGAGACAGAGTATGGGGGGACATGAATGACAGCTTTTGCACTATAGTATAATTTATAAACACTAAATGTGTAATAGTGAGCAAAATTATAAAAGGATGGACGCAGAATTGGGGGAGGCATGAATAACAGCTTCAGCACTGCAGTGTGATTTATAAACACTAAACTCTCAACAAAATTATAACAGGACAGAGATAAATTGATGGAGGAAAACCACAAATAACTTCACCACCATAGCATGATTTATAAACATTGAATGTAAACCCAACTCACGATACATCAATGCATCAGAAGAGATGTGGGAGTCATTATGTGTAATATCAGCATAATAATCACACAGAGGTGGTAGGTGGTAGAAATGTTCTTAACCCCTAGGGAAGTCAGTAATGAGGTAAAAAATGGTCAGGCGGTGGATTAAGGACAGGAAAGCAGGTCACTCTACAGTTATGCTGTTGTTTTACGTCAGTCTGATTCCATTTAGTGCTCTCTCTCTCTCTCTCTCTCTCTCTCTCTCTCTCCCTGTTACACATATTCATTTGATTTGGCTTTCTACAGTCCCTTGTTTTGTTTTGATTAACCTTGCTGTCTCCTTGCACAGATGGGAGGAGGACAGAAATACAAAAGGACAAGTCATAACTTGCCTCCTGACTCTGAATACATCACAGACTGATTCGGACTTTGTGTCACCGTAATTCAGGCTCTTTATTATTATTATTATTAGTTAATGAAAAAGAATGTGTGAAGCCTAATATGTTGTTTAATGTTTTTAAAGTTAATATTATATGACCTATGATCTCTGTGAGACATGAGTTTATACTGAACTTAAAGTTACTGAAATCCATTCTACTTTTAGGCACCTATAACATAGACTCTTAGATCTTATATCATCCATGAAGAATCATGGGCATCTCATGTCAAAATGGAACTAATCACTAATGAACTCATTACCGTTTGCATCTTAATGCATGGTTTAAAACCACTGATTACATCAATCCTATAATAAGATTATACCCATTAATGCAACTAGTTTAGAAATAAAACAATGTCTTCAGTTTGTAAAAAACATGATATTATTTGTTGGTAAGTGTCTGTGGTTATTAAGTAGGCTTGTGTCAGAAAAACCTTTCCAGCACAGCTTAGACATTTATTTTTGGATGGTACAGCCCTTGTTATTTTTGTTTATTTATCTTTCATTGACTGAGTTAGTCCCAGTAGGCCAGGGGGCATTTCATGGGAAATTCAAACTGACTGGGGAAATTTAGCAATGGTACCAGGGAACTTCCTATTTTCAGTAATTGTCCTGGGGTATTCTACATCCACTAGAGTTACCAGCAACTCAGGTTGGTGGGGTATCAGTTTAAAATCTCATGCGAAGGATGGCACAGTCAGGAGTGCAGCATCCCCCTTATGCTGTACTGTTCTGTCAATATAGGAAAATGAGTTCAACATCTTGATTAGGAGCAGAACCCACAACCTTCTGATTTTCAGTACATAATTGTTACGGATTGCTTTGTTTAGTAATTGAGTATTTAAGCAATTCTTGATACAAGCAATTTGAATGACACTTTACATTAGTTCTTTCAAACATAGGTATGTTTTATCACATAGTAGGTATATTGAATTAACATTTTTTTGGTAAATGTCATCCTCAGTTTCTTTCTCTGTGTTCTGTTCATGTAGTTTTCTCAGTTCTTTGGTTTTTGAAGTCTTAGTTAAACTCTCTACTTAAGTGACTTTTAGTCATTTGTCTTTTTAATTGGATTTGGCCTGCTAGTACCATGGTCAGAAATACTTTTCCATCATAAAACTTTTCATTAATTTTAATGCATAAAGATATACACCAAAGCACACAAGCTTTATCTTGCTTTGTTCACCTCTGACCACCTCTATACACCAGGTCAAGGTTGGCCTTTGCCTACAAACCTAATACTGAAACATTATAATAACTGGTTGCATCTAAAAAGGAATGCTATCAACAGTTTAATGGATACAAGTGTAAAGCCTAAATGACCCTAAAGTGACAGATCAAGAGGAAAGCCCTTGCTATGGTAGTAATAGAAATTGGTGAGGTAGTAAAAGCAAAAATGAAATGAACTAGCAGGTTTGAACCTAGAAAATTGTACACAAGGCTAATAAGATGATACACTGTATCCTTAGAGGAACAGATGGTTTTATGTCATCCCTTCTAGATCCCTGGTCAGGACACAGCTATAGTACCCTGCTCAGTTCATGTGTTTATTAAGGAATATGTCTGGTATCAAGCCAGTCAGGAAGGTGCAAATGAGTCCAGAAGGGTAAAAGAAGATAAATGACAAGGGATATGAGGAGATTATATTGGAACAATAAAGAGAAAAGTTTACACATTTGAATTAAAGACTTAAGGGACAGTGTTATGGCATAAATTCAAGATGAAAGACAGATGAGTAAGGCTGGACAGATTCCAGGTAAAAAGATCATCCTAGACATTAAAAAGTATTTTAAATGTCATAGTGTTTTAAAGTGCTTTCACTGTGCTTTTTTTGTCAAAAAACAACTTTTGTGAACTGGTATTTTTACTAGCATTTGCTGCTTGTATTCACTTGGAAAGAGGCACCACATGGAACCACAGTTGGTCCTTCTTCCAGTCACAAAAAGAAAAAGTTAAACAGCCTTTGTGCCTCAGCTACAGGTGGATGACTCTGCTGCAGCCTTTTGTTGTACCTCAGACCACTCACTTTTACTCCAGATTCTTGTGGTGTAACATCTACAGCTGCTATGGATTGGGGTCAACCATGTCTTCTGCAGCTGTTGGAGTTCTCTCCGTGGGCAGGAGAGAGACACTCTTCAGGGTCCTGAGAGGGTTTACCTTTACAAAGGTGAAACACACTCGTGCGACTGCTCATATGAGCGAATTGTAACTTCAAAAAACAAAACAGCGACAGTTTCCAATGTTCGAAAATCAGCAAATTGAAATGCAGATTCACTGATTTTTGAACATAAATGTCAAAAAAAATGTAATGAAGTGTAAAGCAGGAGGCCAAGCCCCCCTGCACCCCTCATGTGGGGGGCTGTGTCCCCCACACCCCCCTACTATAATATTAAGGGACCATTTACCAATCCCCACTATAGTGCAATCCGACCCAAAATGCCGAATCTGCAATGAGTGAATGTCACTGTGCATTCACTCATTGTACATTTGAACCATTTTGCTTTCGACATTTGCAAACTTTGCAAACATCCTTTTGAACATTTGCTGTTCGCCCGTATACAAAATGCACACATGAAGGTAAACCCCTGGGAGACGGAGCAGTTAAGGTATCCCTGTTGTAGCAGAAAGGTCCCATTTTTCCTGTCAAAAAGAAACAGAAAACTAAGCATGTATCTAATGCTCCTCAAATTTCTTTGGATATGAGTAATTTACTTGAAGTAGCTCAGAGTTTAAGTTGGGATTCTTGTAAAGTAGTTTCTAGTAAAAGAAAGAGGGTTTCCTCTTTTTCTGAAGAGATTCAAGACTCTGAATCTGAACAGAAAGATGCAGAGACAAATTCAGGGTTTCTGTCCTCAAAATTTCTGACACAAAATAAACACTTGCACTAAACCACCAAACTATTAATTGTGTAAAAAAAAAAAAAGTTTTCGGGTACAAACTCTTCCTTGGTGCTCACTGAGGAAGAGTTTGTACCCAAAAGCTTTGTTTTTCACATAATAAATAGTTTGGCAGTTTAGTCCAAGTATTTGTTTTGTGCTTTATATTTTTACATGTGGCTTGTACTCCACTGCATATTCTTTGTGTGTTTTTTTTCTCAAAATTTCTGATTCAGACTCAGAAGAGAGTTCAGTTTCTGATTCTTCCTCTGGAGGTTTCTCTTTCTCGAAGACTACTGCTAAAATGTCCCATCATTTTCAGTGGGAGAACACTAAGGTTCCTCTGAAAATAATATGAGTTGTTACTGGAGGATTTTCCAGAACTTACACCAATTCATCCTGCCTTTGTTGATTTAGAGGATGTGTGTCTTACTACCTGCAATTTTCCCAATAGTCAGCCAGCTGTCACTAAAAAGGCAGATAGGATGTATAAAGTACCTCAGTCTTTTACATTTTTATACACTATTCTCAAACCCAACCCAACATCCTTAACTGCTTCTGCTGCTGCTAAGCACTTAGTTAATTCAAATCCTAATATTTCTAATAAGGATGGAAAAATATTGGTTGCTATGGAAAAGAAGTGTATATGTCTGCTACTTTGATTTTCAGAATTTTGAATTTTCAGACTCATATCTTAAAGTTTGAACTGACAAACTTTGGGAGTATGAGAAATGTTTTATCTGCAGTTTCTTCTTGTGAAGAAAAATCTGCTTTAAATAACTTAGTTTCTTCTACTGCACAAGTCACTACTCATTGTTTGCAATGTGTGTATGACTCTGTTGATAATCCTTCCATGGCTGTTAACATTGGTACTGTTTTGTGGAGGTTTGCTTGGCTGCATTCTCTAATGTGTAACTTATTTTAATGCTACAACAAGTTCTGAACAAGTGCTGAGCTCGATGGAGCAGGTTTGAGTGCTAAAAACTAAAAACTGGCTAGTTCTAAGGGAAAAATTGAAGAGAAGACTTTATGGCACCAGGAATAGTTTAATCCTAGCTAAGCAGTGCTGTGTGATGCGCAAACTTGTGCAAACCCGGGTTTTTAAATCAGAAAGTTGATAGGGATAGAAATCAGCCCAAAATGGCCAATAAGCTACAATTTTAGAGTTTGTAACCACTCCTCTTGTGACAGATAGGCTGCCCAATGCTTACCACTGCCACTGATAAGCAGAAAGACTTCCCTCTCCCACAGCATGGTCTGGACAACTCAGAAACACAAGATAATGTCCTGAAACCAGCAAATCTGGGATCCGGACTATTTTAGTATTGGAAAAGGTAGGAAATGAGCAAAGCAGATAGTATTTTTTTGTTTGCTTTTTTTGTGGAATTAGACAAAAAAATGCAATTTAACAGTAAATATGAACAGAAAAGGTTATTGCACTTGAGTTTGACATCTACAACAGTAAATGCAGTTTAAATTATTAAGTTTAAGCAGAAATCAAAGTGCACACACAGTACAAATGATATAACAGTAAAATGCAGCAGAAATAACAACAAAACCACAGTAAAAATGGCTTTTAATGTGCTGTTAGCAAAAACAGTCAAGAACAAGCCAAAAATATTCTTAGAATCAGCAAAAAGTCTCTCTTTCTCATTTCTGGTGCTGTAGTAGTCTGCAGGATGCCCAAATGGGATCTGCTGAGCTAAAACAAGTGCAAATCCATGCAAACATGGGCTTTTAACTCAAAAAGTTGAAAGAGAGAGAAATCAGCCCAAAACGGCCAATATGCTACATCATAGAGATTCTTGCCCTGATCAGTGGCAAAGCCCTCAGCTCTGCAAACCATCTTTTGTCCCTGGGAGCTCTTATTTATTTATTTATTTGTTTGTTTATTTATTGGCATTTGTTAACCGGGTTAGTCCAGCTGGGTTTGTGGCCCATTTTCAGTCTAGATCCAAGGAGAAAAGCTCAGAGAAGAAAAATACAATTTAAGAATAAACAGTTTAAAAATAAATGCAAGGACAGCTTTACAATTACATAAGTAATAGCTGACATATGGAGATATTACAGAGAAAAAAATACTTAAGTCAAGGGAAAACACTAATTCTAATACTGTAGAGTACCAAAGTATATACAGTATGCACAAAAAAATAAAATAAAAAGCATTTGCACGGAATATATTTAGACCTGCCATCTGTAATAACTGATATAAGGAGATATGAGACACACTAATTCTAGTACTGTAGAGTACCTGAAATATATACAATATGTACAACAGAGAAATATTCATCAGATATGTTTAGACAAACATTGTGCAAGTAGGCATATACTAAGCTGAGGAGAGCCTGTATAGAAGGAAAGAAATGAAGGAGTAGGAGTTAAGTTAAGTTGGGGTTTGACAGAGGCATGTTTTGGGGTTAAGTAAATGAAATATAAGTTTCTCCTTGAAGTGAGATGGGTGTACAATGCTACAAATGTCTCTTGGAAGTTTGTTCCAAGCTTGGGCCATGGAGTACTTGTAAAGTTGTTTACCTACTGCTTTTTTGGGATAGTATATTTGTAGCAGTTGCTGATGTGATGTCCTAAGGGTACGGGGTGAAAAGTACTTAGTAATGAAGGAAGACAGAGCAGGACATGCTAGAGGCTTATGAACTCTAGTGTGTAACATTTGTAGTTGGGCTAGTAAAAATAAATGTGGGTATTCAAGCCATTTGAGAGAGTTGAGAGATAGGCAGTGATGAGTATTAAAGGGAGAGTTAGTAATAAATCGAGCTATCTTATGATAAGTCTGCTGGAGTTTGTTTAAGATAGTAGTTTGAATATGGGTGAGCACTGGAGCAGCATAGAGAAGTGAGGGGAGGAGGAGGGCTTGAGCAAGGGTGAGTTTGGCATTAGTTGTTAAGAATTTCTTATGGCGATATAGTACACCAAGCTTTTGGTTTATATTTTTTATACATTGTAGAATGTGCAAGTTAAATTTGAGTTCATAATCAATGATGACCCCTAGGAGTTTAGTGTGGGATTCTGGTTGAATAGTAGTGTTATTTGAGGATGTAATGGCAAAGGAAGATGTATGGTGGGATAATGACTGAAGGAGGAATAGTAGGAGTTTGGTCTTTTTTGGGTTAAGGATGAGGAGATTTCTAGATAACCAGTGTTCAGTAGCTAGGAAGACTGTTGTGTGAGATCTTGGAGTATGGAGATGTTATTTGAGGTAGTAATGAGTGTAGAATCGTCTGCATATTGGATGAGGGAAGATGTAATGCAAGCTGTATGAAGATCATTTATTGAAAATATTAAAGAGAAGGGGCTCTAGGATGGAGCCTTGTGGGACCCCTGTTGGGACAGATAGGAAAGGAGATGAAGAGGAGAGCCATTTTACTGATTGTTGCCTGCAGGATAAGTAGCTAGAGAACCAGGCAAGGGAGGAGGAACTCATATTGAGGTTAGCAAGCTTAGATAGTAGGAGAGGGTGGGAGACTGTATCAAAAACTTTAGATAAGTCAAGGAAGAGAGAAGATATCAGTTTGTTATTATCAAGGGCTTCAGCAATTGTATGAGTGAAAGACAGGAGGGCAGTGGTTGTGCTGTGTTTAGGACGGAAGACATGCTGGGTGGGAGTAAGAAGGTTGTGTTCAAGAAAATAGTTGAGTAGTTGTGAGTGGATGCATTTTTCAAGAATCTTAGAGAGGGGGATAAGATGGCTATAAGTCTGTAGTTAGAGGGGTCAGTTGAGTTTCTACCTTTATGCAAAGGAATAGTGTAAAAAGATTTCCATGATATAGGGACAGTATCCTCCTGTATAGATCTGTTTATAAGTATGGATACTGGGAAGGTAATAGAATCAGCAGCAAGTTTAAGGAAAGAAGGAGGTAGGTTATAAGTGGAGGGAGAGCAGGGTTTGAGTTTCAGGAGAAGTGATCTGATGTAGGAAGTGGAAACAGGGTGCAAAGAAAAAAGTGGGTTCTTGGATGATTTGGGAGGGTTTGGCAGAGGAGTAGAATTGCTGGAGGGAGGCATGAGTGTTTGAATAGTATCAATGAAGTGGTTATTGAGTAGAGCAGCTGTTTCAAGAGATGATGAGTTTGGGTAGGGGGGGTTGCAGGGGAGCTAGGGGAAAGAATATTATTAATGGAGGCCCAGAACTTTTGAGGGTTGGTTTTGTTATTAATTTGGGCAGTGTTCTAGTAAGACCTTTTGTCATTGTTGGTGTGCTTTTTGACAAGATTTCTCAGGTGTCTATACCTGTGGAGTAGGGTAAGTCCTTAAATTGTGTCCATACTTTCCAAGCTTTGTCTCTTTCTAGCATTAGGGACTTTGTTTCTTTTGAGAACCAGGGAGCACACTTGGATTTTAGTCTGATCTTTCTAGAGGGAGCCAGTGAGTTAAGGGTGTGTACAAAAATATTAAATCTATGTATGGCATCATTTAGAGGGATATGTTTGAGGATGGACTAGTCTATGGAAGATAAAATAGAGTTAAATTGGACGAGATCGAAGTTAGAGAGTTTGCAGCAGACTCTATAGATGTGGGATTTGGGAAGTTGGGAGGGGACACAAAGGACAGAGATGGGTAGGTGGTCGCTAAATTGGTCAGGGTGTGTTGTAGGGTTGAGGTATAGTTGAAGGGAATTACTGAGTATCCAGTCAATTATTGAGCTAGACTGTGGGTTTTTGTGGTAATGAGTTGGAGATGATATAAGTTGTTTAAAACCAAGGAGGTTAATACTAAGTTGGGAAGAGTCTATTTTCAATTTAGACCAGTCTAAGTTGACATCACCCAAGATGAGGGTTTCGTATGGAATGTTGAGGGAAAACCAGAATAGGATAGTTTCAAGGATTGCGAAGTTCTTCCCAGGGGGGATACAGATAGAAACAATAACTGGTTTCTTATCGGGGCCAAGGTAGCAGTTTAGTGCTATGAGTTCAGCAGGATGGAAGTTAAGTAAGGGTGTGGGTAGTGGGGAGAGGTTGAGAGTGTTTTTGTATAGGATGGCAACACTACCTCCTTTTTCAGATAACCTATTTGATCGATAGATGTTATAGCCTGGTGGGAGTATTTCATTATTTGAGATATGTGGCTTCAACCATGTTTCTGATAATGAAATAATGTGAGGGTTAGTGTGGGCAACCCATGCATGGAAGTCAGTAGTTTTGTTGGATTGGCTTTGGATGTTTAGGGAATATATGGATAAGTGATTAGTGGAGGTAGAGTTTGTTGGAGTTAACGGAGAGGGAGAGATTTTTCCCTGGTTGATGGGGGGGGGGAGGTTAAGGGAGGTGAAAGGTTATCTGGAGAGGCAGCGGGACCAGGACTGGGGTGGATGTCCCCAGAGACAAGTAAGCTGTTGGTGAATTGAGAAGATATAAGCAAAGGCAGATGCAGTTTGTGCAGCTTTAGTTTGGGTTTATAATAGGGGGATGTGTTTGCAGTTTATTCAGTTTATGATAGCATGAGGTGGGGAGATTGAAAAGGGTAGAGGAGATACTATAAATGAAGAAGTGTTGCTATTTTTAGTGGAAGAGGTGGGAGAGAGAAGTAATGGATGAGAGAAGTAGGTGTGATAAGTTGTTAGGGTGGAGAGTATAAGGAGGAGTGAAGTGGTAATTATAAAGTGTTTCATGTTTGTGGGAGGGGGAAGGGAGAAGAGGAGTGGCTATGAAAGTAGAGGAGGAGTGGCTGTGAAAGTAGCTGAATAGAGGAAGTGATGAAACAGGGGGTTTAAACAGGAAGTTATTTATTATTGGATGTTTTGGAAAGGAATGGGTGGGAGAGGATTAAAGGTAATTGTAATGGGAGTGGATGGGAATGAGGGTAGGGTAGGGGAGTGAAGAAGAGCCCGAGCATAGCGAGGGTGGAACGGAGCGGGGCTAGCACCCAGGTCTGAGTTTTAGCACACAATCAAAAAAGCATAAAACAATCATGAAGAAATAGTATGACTGGCTAGTGTGAAAAAAAGGTAGATGCAACAAGAGAAAGCCATAGAGAAGTAAGCAGTGAGGAAAAAGATGTCATACCAAACAGGAATGAAGTAGTAGAAAAGTTTTCCCAGTTGGCTCAGATTGTAGGTACAGGAGTTCTATTAGCATAATGCTAGAGCAGAGCAAGAGACATATATCCACAGTATGACCGCTTGCAGAGGGAGAGTACAGGTGATGAGACTGGGAAGAAAGGGTAGAGAGAGGACACAAAAAGGACAGTGAGCAAGAAAGAAAGAAAGAGGTATACAAACAGGTTAGGGTGTTCTCTTCAGGTGGTTACAGACAATACCACAGTTGTGTAGTACATCAGCAAGCAAAGGGGAGCCAGATCACACCCCCTTTACAGACTAGCCATGTTAGTGTGGTATATAGCTTCACAGCACAGTCTAACTCTACAGGCATCTTATATTCTATCAGAGCAAAATTGTGTGGCAGACAAGCTGAGCAGGACAAGGAGAGGCCTTCATGAATTATAACTAGATCTGGGGGATCTTCCAAGATTTTATCCATCTGTGGGGAATTCCTCAAGTAGACCTGTTGGTCTCCTCTCTAAATAATCAAATGGCAAAATTCAGTTTCAGGACTCCATGCAAGAAGGCCTGGAAGACAGATACCTTTTACCTTTTTTTTCTTTTCTTTGAACAGGGATGTTCCTATGTTCCTGTATGATTTTCTACCCTTTCCACTAATATCCTGGGTACTTATGAAGATACAGAAAGAATCCCCTGAGATCATTGTGGTAACTCCCTTCTGGGCTAGGTAACCATGGTTTTCCCTTCATTTTGGAAATGGCAATGGGCAATTATCACAAGCTCCTTCACAGACTGGATTTACTCACACAAGACCAGGGGTGTTTGATACACCCAGACATCAATCATCTTCAATTAACTACCTGTATGATAGGGTCTTAATTTGTTTTAGGCACCTGTTTTCTGAGAATGTGCAGGTTATAATGGAAGCAAGAAAATGATATATTAGCAAATGGAAAAGTTTTCTAGTTGGTGCCAGCAACATAACCAGCACCCAGTCATGGCTAGTTGTTCTCTGGTTTTACAGTATTTGTGTGCGTTACTGTCTTATGGCCTTTTTTATTCCTCTGTTATCAGCCATTTCAACATGACTGCCCATGGATCCTCTCATTTCAATGCAGTTTCATGTCAAAATGTTCTTGAAAGGGGTTTTGCATAATTGACCTCCTAGAAAACTGGTGGCCCCTCTTTGGGATCTTGATTTTGTGTTTGAACCAGTTAATATTCCTGACTTGAGATACTTAACATGCAAAACAGTTTTACTGATTGCTTTTACCTCTGCAGGAAGGGTATCTGAGTTGCAAGTTCTTACAGTGAGTCAACCATTTCTAATTTTCAAAGTGGGCAGGGGTTCTTTGAGAATTCATCCTTCTTTTATGCCTAAAGTGGTATCTGAGTTTACTTTAAGCCAAAATATCCATCTCCCCATTTTCTCTCCTCAACCTTAAAATATGGAAGAAAGTATACTCTCTAGATAACCAGTGTTCAGTAGCTAGGAAGACCTGTTGTGTGAGATCTTGGAGTATGGAGATGTTATTTGAGGTAGTAATGAGTGTAGAATTGTCTGCATATTGGATGAGGGAAGATGTATTGCAAGCTGTATGAAGATCATTGTTGAAAATATTAAAGAGAAGGGGCTCTAGGATGGAGCCTTGTGGGACCCCTGTTGGGACAGATAGGAAAGGAGAGGAAGAGGAGAGCCATTTTACTGATTGTTGCCTGCAGGATAAGTAGCTAGAGAACCAGGCAAGGGAGGAGGAACTCATATTGAGGTTAGCAAGCTTAGATAGTAGGAGAGGGTGGGAGACTGTATCAAAAGCTTTAGATAAGTCAAGGAAGAGACAAGATATCAGTTTGTTATTATCAAGGGCTTCAGCAATTGTATGAGTGAAAGACAGGAGGGCAGTGGTTGTGCTGTGTTTAGGACGGCAGCCATGCTGGGTGGGTGTAAGAAGGTTGTGTTCAAGAAGATAGTTGAGTAGTTGAGAGTGGATGCATTTGTCATGAATCTTAGAGAGGGGGATAAGATGGCTATAAGTCTGTAGTTAGAGGGGTCAGTTGAGTTTCTACCTTTATGCAAAGGAATAGTGTAAAAAGATTTTCATGATATAGGGACAGTATCCTCATGTATAGATCTGTTTATAAGTATGGATACTGGGAAGGTAATAGAATCTGCAGCAAGTTTAAGGAAAGAAGGAGGTAGGTTATAAGTGGAGGGAGAGCAGGGTTTGAGTTTCAGGAGAAAGTGATCTGATGTAGGAAGTGGAAACAGGGTGCAAAGAAAAAGGTGGGTTCTTGGATGATTTGGGAGGGTTTGGCAGAGGAGTAGAATTGCTGGAAGGAGGCATGAGTGTTTGAATAGTATCAATGAAGTGGTTATTGAGTAGAGCAGCTGTTTCAAGAGATGATGAGTTTGGGTAGGGGGGGTTGCAGGGGAGCCAGGGGAATGAATATTATTAATGGCGGCCCAGAACTTTTGAGGGTTGGTTTTGTTATTAATTTGGGCAGTGTTATAGTAAGACCTTTTGTCGTTGTTGGTTTGCTTTTTGACAGGATTTCTCAGGTGTCTATACCTGTGGAGTAGGGGTAAGTCCTTGTTATAGTAAGACCTTTTGTCGTTGTTGGTTTGCTTTTTGACAGGATTTCTCAGGTGTCTACACCTGTGGAGTAGGGGTAAGTCCTTGTTATAGTAAGACCTTTTGTCGTTGTTGGTGTGTTTTTGACAGGATTTCTCAGGTGTCTACACCTGTGGAGTAGGGGTAAGTCCTTGTTATAGTAAGACCTTTTGTCATTGTTGGTTTGCTTTTTGACAAGATTTCTCAGGTGTCTACACCTGTGGAGTAGGGTAAGTCCTTAGATTGTGTCCATGCTTTCCAAGCTTTGTCTCTTTCTAGCATCAGGGACTTTGTTTCTTTTGAGAGTCAGGGAGCATACTTGGATTTTAGTCTGATCTTTCTAGAGGGAGCCAGTGAGTAACAGGGGATATGGGGATGATTAGACCACCCAAATGATGGAGCACATCTTATAAGTCAACTGCTAATGACAGAGGACATGTCCAGACATGTTATAATTAAATGCCATAGCTACTGATTAAAAGAAATGTTATTAACATTGGCAAAAATTAAGAAATGTCTGTTTATGGTGGATCTAAAGTATACTCCATACTTTGGATGTTCACAGGCCACTCAGGTACTGTCTTGACAGAACTAAATCTTTCAGATAATTGGATCAGTTGTTCATTTCTTGTGAAGGCAAGAAGAAGGGACAGCCTGTGTCAAAACAGACTATTTTCAAATGGTTATCTAAGGCTATTACCTTTTGTTATACTCACCATAACAAATCTATTCCAGGCAGAATTGAGGCCAACTCTACCAGGGCCTTGGCTTCATCTTTAGCTTTTTTGAAAGGGTTGGATTCTAAAAGTATTCTAGAAGCTGCTACTTGGTCCTCTGTGCATTATTTTACAAATCATTATAAGCTTGATTCCTTCTCCAGGTCTAGATCATGTTTTGCTAGGACCATGCTCCAGGGTCTTCTGGACCCTCCTCCTTCCATCTCCCAAATATATTTAGCTACGGTAATTACCCATATAGCCAAGGTTACTGTTGCAGTGATCATTCGAACAACTAATGTTATGGTAGGTTCAGCTTATACAACTGTACTTTGCTGCCCATGCATTGCACGTCTCATAAATGTTCCAAGATAAAATCCAAACTGATATGGAAGTGAAATTGCCAACTGAACTGTGTGGTAATGCACAGATGGTTAAAGAGGTAGCAGGGAGGAAAGCCCTTCTGTACTCATATTAATACTGGCATTAGGTAGGTCACATGACTGCCAAGATTAATGTCTGCTTCATCACAAAGCTCTGCCTTTGGGCTGCTGATTTAGTGTGGATTAAGTATATAAACCTCCCAGTTTGATATAAAATGGAACTATAGAAGCTGAAAGGATACTGGAGCACACCTGGAAGATCCTTTACATTACTTACAAGTGGAAAGGAATGGAAGAAAAGTTAAAATTTATCCTGATACACATTGAAGGACTTAAACTAAAATGGCTGCTCTGCACCTGAATATAGGAGAAGCTAGTACAAACAGTACTTGAGCCAAAAAGTTGCCCATTAACAAAAATCTGTAAGAGAATGCAGGATGAAATGCATAAACAGTCAAGAGAAATTAAAATGCTGTAAAGTACTGTATAAAATTTGCTAGCCAAACAAATTGATGTGTAATATTCTGCCAAAAGAGAAAATGCAAGAATAATTGGAATAAGGGACAGAATAGAAAGAACAGATTTCTTAGAGTATGCAGAAGAGTGATTTATTAGTTTAACAGGGGATATGGGGATGATTAGACCACCCAAATGATGGAGCACATCTTATAAGTCAACTGCTAATGACAGAGG
The DNA here is from genome assembly GCF_019279795.1 of Protopterus annectens. NCBI lineage: Eukaryota > Metazoa > Chordata > Ceratodontiformes > Protopteridae > Protopterus > Protopterus annectens. Next base: position 214,602,706 of record NC_056746.1, on the reverse strand, counting down.
ACATGTCCAGACATGTTATAATTAAATGCCATAGCTACTGATTAAAAGAAATGTTATTAACATTGGTAAAAATTAAGAAATGTCTGTTTATGGTGGATATAAAGTGAAATCTGTAAATGATTATGCCCGCTGGGTGTATGCTGTGAGGAGAATCTGGTTCCAGCAGGGTGTACATCAAACAGCTGATAACAGTGACTCAATTGCTATACCTGTTTGTGTTAAAAATAATATGGAAGGGTACCATTTTCTGGGCCTAGAAAGTAGTGAAAGACATTCATATTTACAGAGATGTGTGACAAGGAAAAAGCAGATGGTAGTTTACTGAAGGTGACAACAGACCATCAAATGTAAGTGAAGCAGGGGCAGCCCGTGCTATTGGACTGCCAGACTGCAACCCCCTCAACTTTAAAATAAAGAAATAAAAAGAATAAAAAGAAATAAATAGAAAAAAAATTTTTAAAAATCGCGGACTTTGTGCATGCACACTAGTCCGGACTGCTGCTGAGACAGTCTGGAGCATGCGCAGATTGTCTCAGCAGCAGTCCTGACTGGGAAACATGAAGAACAGAGCTCCCAGAAGTCTATGCAGTTTTAAACTGCATAGACTGTCCTGGGAACTCACTGGGGAAACGCGTTGGGGTTGGACTGCAACGTCAGCAGTCAGGAGTTTAGGATCTCGCGACGGGCAGGATTGGAGTTTGCTGCAGTCTCACTGGGGGAAGATCTCACGATGGGCAGGGTCGGATTTGCACGGGTTTTGGATTTATGGACAGGGATCGGATTTGCAGTGGTTTACTTTGGATTTATGGACAGAGATCAGATTTGCGGTGGTGTACTACAGGTAAGTGTGTGTGTCTGTGGGTGTCTGTGTGTGTGTGTGTGTGTGTGTGTGTGTGTGTGTGTGTCTGTGTGTGTGTGTGAAAATGCCCCAGGTGCAATATACTGGTGGTTAGACTCATGGTGGTGTGGTAGGGAATACCTCAGGCTTGAACCCTGTACCTTGTATGCAGGTGTTAAAGACCTGAATTCCCTACCCACCACCATTTGTAAAAAAATAGCAGATTTTTGCCTCATATTTGATCTGATCTATTCCTCATAATATCTGTGGTTTGTAAATATTGCAATGCTTGATATTTGATGGTGCAGTGGTAGCATTGTTGCCTCAAAGCTGCAGGTTCTCGGGTTTGATTCTTGGCTGGGGTGCCTTCTTTGTGGGGGTCTGTATCTTCCCCCTGTGTTTGTGTGGGTTTGCTTTTGTGTCCTCCCATGTTACAAAGACATGTCTGCATTATTTCTTCCTGGGCCTCTACTGAAAATTTTTTTTTGTTCCAAGTCAGACTGTCCTGATTAACAAATGTTAAATAAAATTGACAGGCATTTGAATTTCAGACTTCAGGTTTCTGAATGTTTAATTCCTTACATATTTGATGATGCAGTGGCAGTATTGTTGCTTCACAGCTATAGGTTTTCTGGTTTGATTCTTGGCTGGGGTGCCTTCTGTGTGGAGTCTGCATCTCCTCCCTGTGTTTGTGTGGATTTGCTCTGGTGCCCTGTCATTTTACAAAGATGTGTCTGCAGTATTTCTCCCTGGGTCTCTGCTGGAAATTATTTTTGTTGTGTCAGCAGTAAAATTGACAGGCATTTGAATTTCAAACTTCATGTTCTTCAGAAAATACATAGTAACACAACCGTAACACAACCTTTTATTCTAGCAATTTTCTAAGTTTATAAGATGAATATTTGAAATGTGTCCCTATTTGTGGGACTGTATTCCCCCATTATTGGCTTTGTCCAGGTTTTTTGTGCTAAGGTTGACAGCTATGGCAAGAACTGAATTCACTGAATATGTTTGAGGGCTGTATTCCCTCATTACTGGGTTTGTCCAGGTGTTTTGTACTAAGAGGTTGACAGCTATGGTGAGAACTGAATTCACTAAATGATAGCCATTTAAGTTTCAGTCTTCCTCTCTTTTACAAAGCAGCTGATTTGGCATAGTGGTATGTTGCTCTGACTGTTTTGCACAGGGACCTTGGCAGTAAAATGTATGGTGGTAATGCAGCATTTCTCTTTCACAAAGCAGCTGATTTGGCGTAGTGGTATGTTGCTCTGACTGTTTTGCACAGGAACCTTGGCAGTAAAATGTATGGTGGTAACACAGCATTTTATTCTAGCAACTTTCCAAGATTATACAAGCAATGTTTAATGTGTCCCTGGTTTTGGGGCTTTTGACCCCCCCCCCAATACATTTTGGCTTTTTCCAGTTTTCTTGTGCTGCGAAGTTGAGATGCAGTTGAGTATTGAGTAGATTTTACAAGGAGCTGAGAGCTGCAGGGGAACAGAAGTTTAGTGTTGCTTAAGTGAAGTTGGTTTGCCTTGTTAATAGCACAACAGGTTGTGTACTTGCTTTTGATGCAGAAGGCTGTGGGTTCTACTCCCACAAGGGGTGGATGCTGCCGTACTGAGAATGTTCTCCTTGGTGAAGATACTATGAGTCTATTATCAGTTTGCCATCCATTTCCTCTTGCAATATTACTAGCTTATCATTTTTTAATGTAATATAGGCAATTTATTCCTGAGGGCAACAGACACTTTATTTTTCGATGAAACCATGAAATATAAAGGTGTTTGCTAGCAGCAACCTCTTCATTAGTTACAGATTTCTTTAATGTGGAATTATTTAGATGACTTTTACTTCTTCAGAGATTGTGCATATTTACTGATAATGGACTGTAGAATTGTGCATATTTACTGATAATGGACTGTAGAATTGTGCATATTTACTGATAATGGTGGACTGTAGAATTGTGCATATTTACTGATAATGGTGGACTGTAGAATTGTGCATATATTTACTAATAATGGTGGACTGTGGAAGTCTGAGTAGACTTTTATGATAAATGTTCTGAACTGGGCAGTTTTGCCATTATGGGTGCATGCGTTTTGTTTCATTGCTTACTGGAAAAATGTTAAAAACAAATTTAAAACGCCCTCTAACAACTGTACTGTATTGTACAAGGAATATAATTTAGTACAATGAGGAAGGTGTATCAAAGAGCACATTGTATGTTTCATATGCAAGGGGCCTATAATTTGAAAACAGCCCAAAATTAATCTTTATCTGCTACTGGCAAAATGTATTTTCTTTGAATGTGGGTTTCAAGGGCAGAGAAGTTTTAATGCTAAGTTTTCATTGTGAGGCTGCATTGCTTTGTTTAGCAGATGACTTAGTGTTTGTGCTGTAAATTACAAAATAAAACTTTCAAATGAAGTCCAACTCATCATAGAAGTAAAGCAGTATGCACATTAGTGTTTATGGTAAATGGAGTGAAATAGCCAAGTAATGGTTCATTGGAATGGCTGCAGAGGCTCCATTCAACCATGATTTTGTCAGGGGGGAAGGGCAGCAAACTCAGACAGGCCCAGCTGAACTATATCTCCCAACTGTCCAGATTTTCAAAGAATGAATAGATTTTTGCTTCTTATTTTTGGTTTGTTCTTCATACAATTTGTAGTTTTCTGGCAAATCATTTAGGACTTAAGTCACTAAATAATAATACACTGAGTTTCAGACTTCATAACCTTCAGAAAAATGCATGCTAAAGTAAGAACTGTTATTCTATCAACTGTCTCAATTTATACAAGAGCAATTTTAGTACTGTTTATATGTTCCCCCAATATATTTGGCCTTGTTCAGATTTACTGCATTAACAGGTTGAGAGGTACATGCAAATAAACTGCTTTATAGAATTAGGCATAGCCAACCTCTCAACTGTCCCCGATTTTGGCTCAAAATGTTGCTCTTCCCCCTAATAATCCCTCTGCAAAATAGCAATTTTGGAAGAAAACATGGAGGGTTTACAATTAAGAAATAACTGTAATAATCAAAGTTATAGATTACTTGAAATGCATGTAGATTCTTTTATTTTGTCAGCTGCTCAAGTTAGCAGTACTAATATTAAAGTGTCCCTTCTTTGACAGGTTCCCAGCTGTATTGTGTGGCTATTTTATATTTTTGCATCACATTTTTGGTCCATTTTTCATAAAATTGTGTTTTTGGCAAATTAGTGACAAATCATTAAAGACTGAAGTTAGAAAATAATGACAGACATTTCAGTTTCAGATTTTATACCCTTCAGAAAACTGATACTAATGCAAGACCTATTCTATTATCTTTCTAAGTTTATTAGAGCAATATTTAAAAATTGTCCTTATTTTTGGGCCTTTGTCCCACTTCTGTGTATGGCTTTGTCCAGATTTCTTGCTCTGAGGTTGAGAGGTATGACAAATGTGTCAGGGCCATCGCAGTCAGCCAGAGACATTTCAAATTGTGACATACTTGTTGCCCCACTCCCCCATGTAGTGACTGTGCATGTGTCCAAGCAAGGCAAGGAGTAGTTATGCAGTGTAAATGTGCAGTGTGTCCCCCCATCCAAGGTAGACACAAGTACTACAGTGGCTTTTCATCTGTCCTTGATTTTGCAGAATGGTCTGGTTTCTGTCATATTTTTGTACTGTTGATTTATGCTTATTACTCAGATTTATGCTTATTACTCAGAAAGTGCCTGTTGCTCTGTGTTTAAGTAGCAATGCTTTAATGACCATAAGGTAAGCTTGTCTGAGATTGTAAGATGCAAGTAAGCTTTAATAAGCATACTGTTAAAGAATTGCCAACATTGAAAGCCTTTCTGTTGTTGCCATGCAGAGAATACTTGACTAGATAATGTATAAGCCTTGGGTATTCAAGGACATGATTCCATTATTTTAAAAAGCTCATTACACTTGTTGGAGACTTCCAGTCATCTCTACAGACTTTACCCATAAACTAAACAGAATGCCAATCATGTGTGGTCCATAACCTGTACAGTAATCCTTTAAGCAATGTATCTTGAGCTTGTTTCTTGTTTGCTTTTCATTTTTTACTTTGATCATGTTTTCCCCATGAAACAAGTAGATAGTTGTCAGGCAGCAGGTCTTTTTGGATAAGAAATATTTTTACAAGTGGGGGCATCAAAGAGATTTCTACTTTCAGCATGTTACTTGATACTTTAATAAAGCTGAATATAAATTATAATTAGAACTGCAGTGCAAGGAGAAGTGGTTTGAGTTGAGTGCTTCTTGTTTTTCTTATACTTGATTTTGACTGGCATTCCAGTAATTTATTTAAAAAGTAATTTATTTTTTCATGCCTCACAACCTTTTGTTTCCATCTAGATATTAAGTAAGCTGTCATGCAGACAATGCATTGAAATATTTTTATTCTTCTACACTTATTTTTGTCTTGATTGGACTCTCATAATGATGGTTTGGCACCCAGGGCAGCGTATTTAATTAAAGTTAGTTTTTGTGGTTTTGAGCATAGCTCCTCCCCTTTCTAGTGGGCCACACCCCTTCCCCATTGACCCCACCCATTCAGCTGTCTCCTGCAGCCCCCCTTTGATTTGAAGTCACCATCCGCCACTGAAGTGAAGACAAACCACCTGATGCAAAAGAGAAAAGTGAATTATATAAGAGGAGTGATGACAGTGGGAAGACAAAAATGGAAGCTGGAGCAAGCAGGAATAAGGCACCAAGAGCCAAGAGCACTGACAGAAAAGAGAGAACAGGGGCTGCTCAGACAGGATAGAGAAATGCATGACAGAATAGAAAAAATGACAGCTAATGCAGTAAATTACAGAGGCTGAATGGAAGATGAATGTACAAAGGCGAGAGAAAGATCCTCCCAAAGAGAAAGGAGAGAACACATATATGGTTGGGAAGGGGAAATGAGTGAGTGGAACAGTGAGGAGGAGGATCATTCCCACCAAGGAATGAGGACCAGGCACAGTGCAGAGCATAGGTAGGAACTGGGAGAGAGTGAAGGCTAGGCAGATGGAAAGTCAGAAAAGGGGCATATGATCTGCTGGGCAAAGAGATTTTTGGTGTCGACACCAAAGAAAATGAACAACCATAAAAGTGGATAAGATAATTAACTAAGTAATTAGAAATTATTGCTTGTTAAAAAGCATTGCACATATGCAATTTTCTTTCATTCTTTTTCTTGTTTCTTCCTCTTTTCTATCTCTTTCTTTTCTTGTATGTCTACCCCCACCTGGATACATATGCCCTGCTGAGCTGACGATAGAGATGCATTTTAGATCTGTTGGAGAAACATACTAGCTGGATGATAAGGTCTTGGTACAAAATATGTATGCAGTCTGTTGAATAATCTGACTGGAGTCCAAAACTGAAGTCAGAAAATAAATCACTGAAAAACAGACAGGAAGATGGTTTCAGTAAAGAAAGTGTTGGACTTGAAAGCAGGTAGGACCTAAATCTATTTGTAAATGTAAATGTACATTTGTGAACACAGAGAAAAGAACATTAATAAGCTGAGATGAAAGGAAAGAAAGTGAGACTGACATGGGGGGGGGGCATTTTATGTGAAGATATGTAATGCTTGTTTTTAAGGAAAAAAGCAAATATATGTTTGTAGTAGCTGTACATTGTTAATTGTTAACATACTCAGATCTGTAGCTGGACAAACAGGGAGTTGCTGAAGGTGAAAGCTCTCTGTGGGTACAACCAAGCAGGGTACTAATGGTGTGGAGTGCAAGACTGGCATTTGTGGCACACCTCTTAACTTCTTTGGTCAAAAATTATGAACAAAGTCAAAATGTAATGGGGGACAAACTTCCAAAATCAGAGATCATTTTAAATATTACTTTAATTCATATAAAAAAGTTGACAGAATAACAGGGTTTGCATCAGCATGGATTTTCTGAACAATGCAAAGTATGAAACTGAAATGACAGGAATTATTGACTGACAGACTGCAATCCCCAGTAATTCACCAGAAAAAACAAAAATTCTTTGAGTGACGGGAAAAACCAGGGATGTTCTGCAGAGGAAGGGACAGTTGATAGGAATGATTTGCATTGGCTGATTCACTGAAGCAGTTAGTGTATGGTAGTTTAACTGTAGCAAGCAGCCTGATACAATTTCAGAGATTTTGTTTTGTCTTTAGGGTGAAGACCTCTTATTTCTTGCTCTTAAAGTGTCAGTATGCATGACTGGCAGATGCTGGTGGTACAGGAGGACACAGCAGTAACAACATTTGTTGCTGCTCACCTGGAACAAGGAGGTACTAAGAAGGTGGGTGGGCTGGGAACATGGAATGAAAAAGGAATCAATCACCCAATACAAAGAGAAAGAGTATTTTGAAAGATTGAAAGGAAAGAATTAGACACAGCGGCAACTTAAAAAGATGGTGAAGGAATAATACAATTGGATGAGGTATAGTTGTGCAAAAGGAAGAAAAATGGATGAGTTGGCATTCTGAGAAGAGTAGATGCAGGGTGGTAGAAGATGAAGAAGGCGGATTGGGCACAGCAAAATAGTATAAAGAGGGATGTGAGATTATACTAAGTGCCTTTTATGGTCTAAATACAAATGAGGAGAATGTCCCTGGAAAGTGGTGAGAAGGTCTTGAGAAAGTGAAAATAGCAAAAGAAAGACTGATTACTAGAGGATATTTCAACGTGGTTCTCAACTCACAAACAGACAGACTATATGGAAAAACAGAATTTCATAAAAAAGTAGAAGGATGTTGGAGATAGGCATGGAAAGTCTGGAAGTTCTGGATGCATGGCGATCACTGAAACCATATGAAAGTGGTTTTAGATTTTTAGGAAATGTGAAAAAACACATGGCCTCTCTACGATAGAAAAGATAATATGGGTGCAGTGTGGAGAGAGGAGCATATCAGACCATGTCATAGTAAGTATAGACCGGGAAGGCGTTATGAATTCCATAAGAGGATAAGTGGAACCCTGACCAATGGCAGAGACTTGAAAATGTAAAATGGATGCAACAGATAGTGAGAGAGGTACTGGACACAAATAAACAGTAGGAGAGGAAAGAGGGGACAGGAGATCAGTATGGAATAAAAACAGCCGGGGGAGGAGGACCGATAGAGAAAAATGGGAATGTGCAAAGAAAAAATTAATAAAGGATGAGGGAAATAGAGAAACAGCTGTAGGAACTAAATGTGGATGCATTAGAAAGAAATTAAAAAGTGAGGACCAGTAGCATTTAGGCATGGAACTAAAAATAAAGAGCTTGAAAGAGACAACAATCAAAGCAGAAATGGGAAAATGGGGTGCAGGATGGCAAATGAAAGGAAAAATAGAAATGAGGTTATTAATGTGGAAGATTAATGACCAGACGAAGAATGCCTAGATAGAAATAATGACAGGATAAGGAAGATTTTCAGAGACAGCACCATACACAGATGTATACCAGTAAGAATGTGGAGAACAGGTGTTTCAGCATATGGAAATGTAAAATATTAAATGTAGAAGAACAGGCAAGACTGAATAAATGGATTGGAAAAGCAGAAGTAACAGGTGATATAAGACCCCTCAAAAATGGAAAGGTGTGGGGACCGCAAGCATTAGTGGCAATATATAATGAGATACCTGAAGGGGGAAAATAACAGGAATTAAGGAAAAGCTAACATTATGATTCTGTATAAGTGAAAGAGCAGCCAAGAGGATGCACAAAACCGTAAAAACAAAACAAAACAAAACAAAAAACAGTATCACTATGTAATGAAGATGTAAAAATGTTTGCAAGAATTCTAACAGCCTGATTAGTAACAGTGTTACCAGGGAGTAATAGGAGAAGAGCAGAGAGGGTCAACAGATCACTCACGTGCTCTAATACATTTTATAGGAAGGACTGAAAGGGATTCAAATAAGTCTGATAGATATGCAAAATGCTTTTGATTGTGGGTCCTGGGAACATATACAAAAGGTAACAGAGGAAGTAGTGTGGAATGAAAGGAGGGCCCTGGGAATAGCTGCTGCCTACCTTGGGTAAAATTATTTATAAATGGGGGGCTATTAGGTAAGGGGCACTCAGTAGGGATATCCACTATCACTCCACTTATTGCTAATGGTAATTCAATGCTTTGGGAAAAGAATTAACGCAATGAAAGGCAGAGCCTGGTGAAAAGGTCAATAAAAGCAACATCTATCCAATGGCAGATGACTGTCTGCTGACATGGGATCTCACAGATCTTACAGATCTTTCAGAGCATTTGGACAGAAGCAGGGCTGGAACATCATTCCAAGAAATCAATAGTAATAGGAACTTAGAAAAAGGAGGGAAGATCAGTGGAAATGAAAAAAAAAAAAAAACAAAGAGAGAAGAACATACTTGGGTCTGAAAGTTTTCCAAGAAGTGCAACAAAACATCAAGAGTAACCAGAAGGATCAGAAGAGGAAGATGAGCATTATGCTGGACACATGGGCTGGAAAGTTCATAGGTGGAAGGTTAGGTGAGATGCTTGGTTTTTTCCACATGAAATCTATATGGAGAAGCACATTCAAACCAAACCCAAAGAAAATGGATAGAAGAGATTCAATAAGTGTGTGACAGATTTATCCAGAGAAGAAATCAGGAAAATTAGCAAAGGACAGATTGTGAGGGGATAGAAATTTGGGAGGATGGAGTGGCCAAGATTTTAAAAGAGATATTTCAGTGATAAATCTAGCCTAAAAAATAAGGAGACAGAAATCAAAGGGACAAGAACGGATTAGGTGGGAGGAGAGCTGTAAAGGGAAGCATACAGGGGTATACCAAATAATTAAACAAAGGATAGACAGAGAAGCAAAGAGTTTCATTGGAATAAAAACTGTAAAAGGTATGTGGAGAGAAAGCTAATTCAGTAGATTCCAGGGGGAAGGCAGAGGAGAGAGAGAGAAAGAGAGAAGAAACTGTGGGAATGAATGGTAGAGGAGAGAAAGGCATCAGCATATCAAAGGATTTGAAAAGACAGGTAGGAGAAGGAAGGGCCTCATTTGAACAATGCAAGCAAATATGAATTAGAGGAAGGGGACTGCTTATGCTGTAGAGCTTTTCTTTTCGGAGTTTATGAAGAATATAATGGTAGGGTTAGTAGGGAAGGACATAAGGTCAAGGGACGTATGAAGCTAAAACCCAAAGAAAATGGGAAAAAAGTACTGAGGGAATGGGAGAAGATCCAGAAGGTAGGATGGGGATATATGAATATTTGGGGGAAAGCACAACATACACAATGATGGAGGTGCTGGGAAAGGGGTCTATATCACGTAGTCAAAGTGCCGTAACTTCAACTGACATATGTTCAAACACATATGTCCGAAGTTACGGAATTTTGACTACCTATAAAAAATGAAAACACAACGGACAAATAAAAAAATTGATGTATGCAGCGGGGCAAGCCCCCCTGCACCCCCCATGTGGGGGAGATTGCACCACATTGAGGTGAATGGAAACCTCCGCTTATGGAGATTTCCATTCACACACTCGAACATTTACATTTTCGAACATATGGTCTTGACCATATGTTGTTCTAAACTGTAAATGTTCGACTACGTGATAGGAACCCCTGGGAAAGGTATAGATAAAAGAATCTCAAGAATGGGAGAAAGATTATTTGTGGGAAGGAGTTTAAGACATGATAAAAATAATAATCAGGATGGATCTGACTGAAAAAGTATATGTCAGACTAGTTCATAAATGGTACAGAGGGTTCAGAAAGAAAGTCTGGACTCAGACATCATGCTGCTGGGAGTGGATATGCAAATGCAAACCAGTTACACAGTTACATATGTGATAATCTTGAGGAAGTCAGAACACTGTGGGGAAAGGCTAACAAAGACTGGACAGAAGAATTCAAGAAGTAGATTTCAAATTCATGGCAGTTCTGGCTGCTTGGATTTCAGACCACAAGTAGGAAATGGCTAAAACAGGAAATAATGGAATTTGAATGACAGCAGGGAGAGGGGTTAGAAGGAAAATAGCTAGAATATGGAAGTAAGGGAAATCTAGTGAAATGCACAAAGGAGGGAAGAAAAGTGTGGATGAGTAAGGTAGGAGATGGAAATGGAGAGTAGACAGATAAACCTGCAAAAACTGGATAAAGATATGGGGAACAACAACAAAAGAAGATGCACGGGAAGTAGGACATCATTAAAGGAAAACAGTACTGGTTATAAACTGAATGAAGATTTAAGGGGAAAATGGTATAGATTAAAGAGATAAAAGCAGATATAAAGAACAAAGTAGTAGTAACTGATTGGGAGAATCGGTGAGGTCAATAGTAGTGTTATGACAAGAGGGAAGGGGGCTTGTGAAGGTTGTGATGGAAAGCCAAAGAAGGAGAAATGACAATTGTATTACAAAAATGATCTAAAAGAAATTATGATATTGATTAATATGATTTAAGGTTTATTAGAACTGTCTACTGAATGTGTGATGGAATAATTTGAGATTATTGTACTGTTTTGGAAAATGTGAAAAAAAATTTAAAGATCGAATATTATTTAATACTGGCATTAATATAAAGACCATACATTTCACTATGATTCTGTAATTTATATTTGATATGCACAAACAAGTCTATATTTCCCCTTTTTATTCAAAAGATAGCTATTTGCAAATATACTTTTTTGCACCACAAAGTAAAGAAAACAAAATGTGATTATTTGCCCTCATTTCATCTTTGCACAAGATTTTATAGTTTGTGCACCCCCTTTGGTCTTCTATGAAAACTTAGATTATTTCTTTTAGAAGTTTGATACAACATTTACCAAACTTTAAGACCCACTTCTCATTGAACATAGGAGGGAACCATTCGGGTCTATATTATGTGTTCGAAGTTTGAAAACTTCGAACGCTAAATAATCGAATTTAAATGTTGGAAGTTTCAAACATCAAACATATAATAAAAAAAAAAAAAAAAAAAAAAAAAAAACAAATGGAACTTACCTGACTAGTGTAGGCAGGGGGGCAAGCCCTCCTGCACCCCCCATCCCCCCACTCTTTAAATATACCAACTCTGAGACCGCACTATAGTGCAGTAAAGGGAAGATTTCCCTTACTGCACTATAGTGCGGTCTCGGAGTTGGCATATTTAAAGAGCGTTGGGTGTGGAGGGTGCAGGGGGGCTTGCCAGCTACAGCCGTTAGTTTTGGGTTTTTTTTTTTTTTTTTTTTACATATGTTCGAAGTTTTATAACTTCGAACATTTAAATGCGATATTCTAATGTTCGAAGTTATAAAACTTCAAACATATGATATAGATCCAACCATTCGTGCCATTCACAACATATCTCATTTGGTTAACATAAGTAAACAACTGGGCCATTTGTCATGCAGAAACAAGGAAAGAAGGGCATAAATCTTTGATCATCAGCTTGAAAGCATTGAACGTGCTCCTAAAAAAAAATTCTCCTTGTACTCTGTCAAAATATATTTAAAGAAAGATTCGCTTCAGAGAATTTTCATTCTAAATTAATGAGAAGAAATTTTATTAGACTGAAGGGAAAGGGAAATACAAACAGGTCATATTCTTTTTTTTTTTTAAATACAGCTTTATTAATATATTATCAATAACAATTAATCAGCAACTATACTACAATATTATAAAAATAAATATGTGTAGTAGCTATGCTAACAATGTTGTCTGAGCAGTGAGATGGAATAAGAGATTCATAATATTCATAATATTGCTGTCTCAAAAGTTCTCACACCATTAACATCTAATGTGATGTCATTCTTAACTTTCCAGGTAACTGCAAAGGTTATAATCATTCAGCCCATTTATACTAGATTTGAGAATTGAGTGGGTCGACCTTGTCACCCTTCCATACAGACTTCCACTGCATGAGCCTTCCTCGATTACACTTCAGACAGAAGTGATACTGTCTTTTGGGATGATAGGTCTTAATGGAATTTCTATTTTGTGGCTATATATAATCAAGTGAGTGTTAAAAGCTGCAGAAGCCATTACTTCCCTAAATCTTCTGTTCTTTCCTATTGTGGGAAAAAGCATAAGAAAGGTTTTTTTTTCAGACTAGAATAACTCTGCATATAATGCTTGGCTTATCATGGGATCATAGGGTCATAGGAGGTTACTAGGCTATTGGCCCTGGGGCCCTTATAAGCCTAGCCAAGAGTTTAGCCCATGTTTAGACAAGGCAGCACCCAGAGCCCCTGTCCAGCAGGGACACAGGTGGAATCCCAGGGGTGTATTTTCTGTTTCCCATCCAGTTATCCAGGTTGCGCTTAAAAAGGGATAATGAGGTACTCAGCTTGATGTGGAGAGGCAGTCTATTCCACAGATGGGGGAGTCTCTGGGACACAAATCTGTCCCGCCAACAAGTCCTATTGATATCACAGACCAGGTTGAGGTCACACGTATAGGTTGCTCGAGTGGAGCTTGACTTGCAGATATGCTGTAGTCCCGTCAAGGCAGGGTCTGAGATTGCTTTGTATGCCAGACAGAGGTCACCTCTGAGGAGTCTCTATGAAACTGAGTAGAGGGACAGGGCTTTTAGTCTATCTGTGTAGGGTAGGTGTTTGAGGCCCTGGATTCGCCTGGTGAGGAACCTCTGTGGTCTGTCCAGCTGCTGCATGTGCTTTGCGAGGTACATGCCGAAGGGGGTACACTTACTTATGAGGTGGGCCATGTAGAAAGCTTTCCATACAATAGAAGTAACATGGTGGTCAAAAGTCAGGTTGCTATCAACCTGGGTGCCCAAATCCCTCACTACTGATTGTGTACTTAGGATGTTGTTATTAATGTGATAATATGTGGGGATATCACTCTCCCCAAAGGGGATGATGATGCATTTTTCGGCATTGAGCTTGAGGCCATGTTTCTGGCCCCAGTCATTTGTTTGGCTGAGAAACTCTTGGAGGAAGTCCACATCATTTGAGGAATTGATGACTGTACCCAGCTTGCAGTCATCTGCAAACTTGGTCAGCCATAGCTCACTGGTTTTGGCTTGCACCTCAGAGAAGTATATCCCAAATAACAGTGGCCCCCAAGACCTCTCTCTGGGGTATGCCACTTGTTACAGCTCTACTGCTTAAGATGGCTTCCCCTATTTTGATTAGGTGGGTTGTGAGCCAGTTTGCTACCCATCTGGTAACATATGGATTGATGTCTAGTTGAGAGAGTTTATCTATTACGCACAAGTGGGGAATAGTGTCGAAGGCTTTAGGCAGGTCAAGGTAGGTGGTGTATACCATCTTCCCCTCATCCATGGCTTTGGTGACTGTCTCGAAGAAGTCGATCAGATTTAACAGACATGACCTCCCCTTGACAAAGCCAAACTGCGTGGGGTCAAGTGTTTGGAGGTTGCCAATGTCCCTGTTAATGAGGTCCATGATAATCCATTCCATGGCCTTGCAGATCAGGCTAGTTAGGCTGATGGGTCTATAATTTCCTGGATCAGGGGACGCTCCACCTTTGTGTAAAGGGATGACAGTGGCTTTCCTCCACTCGACTGGGACAAAGTCGGTACTCAGGCTTTGGTTGAATAGGGTGCCTAATGGTGCTGCAAGTTCATGTCTGATTTCATGTAGGATGCAGCCTGGGATGTTATCAAGTCACATGGAGGCTGTATTTTTTGCCTTTGAGAGTGCAGTGATGACCTTTTCCCTAGAGATAAGGAGTGGGGGGCAGGTACTGGGGATGTCCTGATTTACTTATTGGGGGGACAGATGGGAGAAGTTTTCACTGAATCTGTCAGCCAGTAGATTGGCTATATCTACAGCATTTGTGTATGTTGGGTCCTTGACCACCAGTTCTGAACAGATCTGGGTGTTTCCTTTGAGATTGCAAACATATGTGAAGAAGGCTTTATGACTGTCTCTAGTAGATGTGTTTAATTTGGACTCAAAGTTGGCTTTCGAGGATTTCACTAGTGCTCTTATTTACTTGTTCAGGCTAAGGAGAAATTGCTTCCAATTGGGCACCTGCTCCTTCTTGGTCTTGGACAGCAATTTTTTTCCTTTTGTTATATAGTTTATTTATTGCAGATGTCCATAAGACAGGTTTACTCTTCCTTGCGAAGAATGATTTTGTCCTGTCACGTATTCCAGATTCCATGCATTTATATAAATGCTCGTATAGTACTTTGGTGTAGATATGGACATTGGTGCCAGTTCCTACAGTAGGGAAGGGGGCTGTGAAGCTGTTTATACCATCCCTCAGGAGGTTGTAATCAACTTTTCAGAAGTTTTTTTATTTGACCCTAGTCAGGGGAGATGGTGACTTTGAAAGTGACCGCTTTATGGTCGGTTCTTAGTAGGGAGGATGATACTGTAGGAGTGCTGCAGTGGTTACTCATGTTGGTTAATACCAACTCCAAGATATTATCATCTCTTGTGGGGGTATCAACTAGCTGTTCCAAGGCATTTGTGTTGATAAAATCGAGGAATCCCTGGGAATTTGTGTGCTGGCATGAGTATTTTTTCCAATCTCTGGTTAGGTAATTAAAGTCACCCAGGATCAGGGTAAAGGTTTGAATCTTGATAGATTTAAAGAGGTGCAGATAGGTGGAGTTGGCATCTTGAGTCAAATTTGGGGGCCTGTAGCTAGCTATAATTTGAATAGGAGTCTTGTCAACATTTAACTGCACCAGGAGTGTCTCCTGTGTATCATACTGTTTGAGCAGCCGTGAGGTGTATGTGTCTTTGCTATATATTGAAACTCCACCTCCTTTGGCTTTGCTGCCCACATTTTGGGGTCTGAATGTATGATAGGATGAGTAACTGGGCAAGGCTGGGGTGATCTCCACAGCTTTGAAACAGGTTTCTGTGACTGTACAAATGTCAGCATCTTCCAGGGTTAAGAATGCTTGCAATGAATGCAGTTTCATGTTTAGACTCCCAGCGTTTAGCAGCATGACCTTTAATTTGCATTTTGTTGAGATTTTTAGGTTGGTAGTATCGACCTCATGACTTTTCCTAAAAAAGGCACTATTGGGGAGGCAAGGGCCTTTGCCAGAAGCCTGAAGTCCAAGTGAGACAGATGCAGTCCATCTCTAGCAAAGCATCATGGTCTGTCGATCATATCTTCCTAGGCTGTCAGGCACTAGATCCCCCTGGAATGACACCAGAAACTAAGCCAATTGTTAAAGTCAATCATTTTCTGTTTGTATTGAGGCATCATTTTGGGTGATGGTAGAATGCTGCTTAAGGCTAGGGACATACTTGCCTAGGACACATATTCAGTGAGCTCAATCATGTCTCTCTTTATATACTCCAGGGAGGTATGTCTCAAGTCATTCACACCAACATGGGCTATGACAGAGTCATAACAGTACCTGTTGTTGAGAGACTTGAGTACGTGTATGATACGGTGGACTCTGGCACCTGACAAACAACTCACATTGACATTCTTCTTATCCAGCCTGGCGTGAGGCACATCTATCTGTCTTACAATGGGAGTCTCCTATGACTAATATGCTGAGTTTATGGTTAGGCCTTAGGGGTTGCAAGACACTGGTGTGTGGACTATGCATGGTATGTGGTGTGGAGGGTTGTGGAGTTCGCATGTGTTTTTGCCTCTAAGGTCTCCTTTGTTTGGGTTCATTTTTGTTTAGAACCTCCACATATGTGGGTGTTTGTTGTGTAGTGGTGGGTGGTGATTGAGGTGTAGTGATTGTGTTTGCAACTATCATTCTCAGTGCCAGATATACTGGCTTGTGAGGGAGAGAGCATAGACTGTAGCTTCTTTATGTAATTGCATCTCTCACAAATTGTGTTCTTAGATGGCTGTCCATGTACATGAGGCAGTTGCTACACTGTCTCAGGATCCCCGTATCAACCAGGCTGGCTAAGAAGGCTTCGCTAGGAAATTGTCCATCCATATTTGTCAGAATCTGAAGGAGAGAGGCCAGGGAGAGCTAAGGGGTAGGCCTAAAGCCCATGTGTTTAAACTAAAACTAAGAGGCTTAGAATAACACTTAAAATTCAAACAGGCTAAAAACAAGCAGTAATAAATGCTGCAGAGAAGATGAAATTGAACACTTTAGAGAGCAGAAAAACTAAGATGGAGTGACAGAGTAGGAGGAGAAAACGCAAATACTGTAAAAGCAACTGAAAAGTTTTTTTTTTTTAGTAAAGTGGAAAGGGAGAAAGGAGATAATGAGAAAAAAAGAGGTTGATGATGATGGTGATGATCTATATATCCTGTAAATGATTGACATTTCTTAATGTAACAATACTACATCCATCCCCTTAGCTAACCATTACCCTACCCTAAATTAAACACACGAACACATGTTTGTTTGTCTTTGTTTGTCTTTTTGACTTTTGCCGGTTAGGGGTCGCCACAGCAGAACTCCAGTCCGCTAATAATTGGCAGTAGATTTTTATGGTGCCGAGTTGCCAGCCCAATGCCCAACCTTCAACGAAGGCATGCCCATTCATGCATGTCTTTCGAACGCCACTCGACCGCGGGGAGGACATGCAGACTCCACACAGAAGGCACTCCAGCCGAGAATCAAACAGGAGAACCTCTTGCTGTGAGACAACAGTGCTACTGCTGCATCAACACAAACACATAAACATTCAAAATCTATCCCTTCATCTGCCCCTGACCCTAACCCTAACTCAGACACACACACACACACACACACACACACACACACACACACACACATACAAATGCTTTCACCCCCTCCAACCTCATTCACCTTTCTTGAAATGTTCCGTCAAAATTTTGACTGTTTGGCTATCCATACCTTTGATATTAAGCATCACTCCTTTCACTCATCAACCAAATTTTATATATATACATATAGATATATATATATATATATATATATATATATATATATATATATATATATATATATGTATACACATATATTTGAGTATATGTGTGTCTATATATCTATCCTTTGTTGACCAGGTTAGCTCCAACAGGTTAGTAGACTCCTTTCAAGGGAGACTCGAGATGGTGCTTATACTGTTTATATATATCCATATATACGTAATCCACCACAGCATAAAAGAAAGCCAACAGGCATTTGAGGCATCTATATTATATTCACTTTGGACCATATTCTTACCGCTAATATTTTTAAATGCCTGACACAGTAATAAAGAATGTTTTTTTTTTTTTTTTTTTGCTTAGCTCATAGACCTTGATTCATAAATCCTAATAAGAATTTGAAATTTATTTACACTGTCACACCACTACTACAGATGAACACAGATTTGGATTTATAATGGGGTCACATATACGTCTTACAAAACCTTGTGCCAAAACACCTTGAGTGTAAGCACTTACCTATTAGATTTCGATCAACTTCCTTTTGATATTCACATATAGCATGTAATTCTGTGGCTGGCATGCATGGTCAGAACAAAATAGAAATATGCATAATGAAGAGGGAGCACATACTACTAAACTGGAATGATTTTAGTATACTAAACGTCACACTAAATAATTCACATCCTTAGTTGTTAATATGCAGTACTACTTGGAGATCATAACATTGACCTTAAGATGTATGCATTTTCTGCTTATTGATGTAACTTAGGGAACTTTAATATTTCCTAGAGAATGTAGAGTCACTTCTTTGGATTAATTCAAGGCATAAACTCTCTACTTCAATCATCTCTTCATATCTGTCTAGTGTAACTCCCATCAGTCCATCCAAGGTGTTATGCATGCCTGCATTTGTGAATTTTAACTATCTTTCGGCTTTTCCCGGTTAGGGGTCACCACAGCGGAACTCCAGTCCACTAATGATTGGTAGCAGATTTTTACGTACTGAGTTGCCAGCCCTGACGTACAACCTTCAACGAAGGTACGCCCATTCACGCATGTCTCCACACAGAAGACGTTTTAGCTGAGAATCGAACAGGACGTCTTACTGTGAGGCAACAATGCTACCGCAGCACCACCACAGCAGTATTTGTGAATTTTAACTAATCCTTATTATTAAATTATTCCTTCTTACAGCTTCTCTGTCTATTATTTCACATTTATACTATTTCATCACTTTCTTTAACCAAGTCTCTTAATTATTTGCTAACATTTTCCTCTTTGAATATTCACATACTTTCAGACATTTTTTTTGTTACTTGCTTTAAACTTTTTATTTATTTACTTAAATCTGTTTACCAAGGTAGTAGACTGATCAGCACTGAGCAATTTCAGGCTCAGACTGGGAAATACAAAACTCTTCACAAACAAAAATGACAGAAATGTAAGCAACAACAGAGTAGTTTGGACTAATTGCACACAAATAACGGTGTATATACATTTTAGTGAACGACCACAGTGCAATGTACAATCAAGCAGTGTGTAATGTACAATATACATATTCGTTTCTAAAGTGGGTCAGTCTTCAGTGAATCTTGAGAGAGGAGAAGATACTTGGAAAGGAGATAGGCTAGGTGATATGTCCTGTACTGAAGCAGGAGCATTTGGCTTGGATAAAAAAGGACTTTTTGAGTTGTGTTCTGAATTTGGAATGTGTCGATTTCCTTAATGTTGATTGGGAGAACTTGCCAAAGAGTAGGTGCCTGAGAGGAGAAAGCATGTGCCGTGCTGTGGAGTTTAGTTCTAGGGGTAATGATAGTTGGTGTGCCTTGTGAATAGTCTCTCAGATTGTATGATGAGTTTTTTTCAATGAAGTTTAGCTGCAAGGGGAGTAAATGTGTGGAGCTGGTGTAGTTTGTAGACTTAGGATCATAAATGTAGGTTAGATCTTTGTTTTATTGGTAGTCATTCAGTTTTGCTGACAAAGAGGTCAGTTTGTAATGATTCATCAGATGCTGTTAGAGATTGTCTGTAGTGTGACAATATTTTTCTTTGAGGCAGAAGTAAAAAATTGGAGTCCATATTCAAGATGAGAAAGGAGAACTCCTTTGCCAGTTGCTGCTCTGGCTGGTTGGGTTAGGAAAGGGGAGATCTTTTTGGCCCAGAAGAGGAGGGAGTTTACTTTGGCTCTAACTGTGTCTATGTGGAAGTGGAAGTTTAGTGGCAGATCAATCCATAGATCTAGGTATTTGAAAGTGGAAGTTGTCTCTATGGAATGGTTGTGTAGTTTTAAGATAGTTAATGAGTCAGGTCATTGATGAATTATCTGTGGAGTTCCAAAATGCATAGTTTTGGTCTTGGTGGGGTTGAGAAGTAGTTTATGATTTATGAGCCATCAGTGGAGTTCTAAGTCCAGCTTTGAATGTTGATATGAGAGTGACCTGATCAGGAAATGATGATGTCATCAGCATAGAGGATGAGGGAAATGGGGGAGGTCACAAGGAAGTTTGTTATGAATATAAAGAAGAGGAGGGGGCAAAATGGATCCTTGTGGTATACCGTTGGTAATGTGTGCAAATTCTAATTAGGAGGATCCTTTTTTAACTGTTAAGTGTCTTCAAGTGAGAACATTTTTAAAATGGGGTGCAGCATCTTGACAACTTTAATTAATTTATTTTGGGGAAGATAGTGGTCAATGAGGTTAAATGTCTTTGTCAGGTCTATAAGTAGGGCAACTAGCATACCCCCTCCATACAGTCTTTAACAAAGTCCTAACACACCCCCTCCTAATATAAATGCTCAAGATACCAACCACATCATAGCACTACTACAGCTCTTGTACGTGTCACTAATACTATAAATGAATTCAGAGACAATGGCAAAATAGTGTCTTCAGTCTTTTTCAACACGTCTAAAGCATTCAATACAGTTTCCTATCCTAAGTTACTGTCCACTATGAAAAAGTCTTAATATCAACCCTGATGCTGTTAACTGGTTTCAAAGTTATCTATCTAGCAGCCAGCAAGTTGTGAAATGGAAGTAAGATCTATCCCCACTCCTTTCTGTTAAACTTGGAGTCCCTCAGGGTTCAATCCTAGGGCCGCTCCTCTTCAGCATATTCATAAATGATCTTAATATTGCCTCCTGTCAAGCATCAGTCATAAAATATGCAGACGATTCAACCCTCACATGTGCAGCATCCACAATAACTCAACTTCTTACAGTCACACAAAAAGCCTTCTCTGATATTGAAACATGGCTAGCAAACTCACAATTCATTCTCAACCCTAATAAAACTAAACTTATGATCTTTCATCCATCTAAACCTACTAACCTCCCAGCTAACTTTTATATCACTGCCAGTAATAATACTAGTATTTTTCCAAATTCCCAAACAGAACTATTAGGCATCATAATCGACAAAAGACAAAAATTTGACGTACACATTTCTAACACAATCAAAAAGGTTCACAAGAAAATGGGAACAATGTATAGAAACAAAAAATTCTTAACAGACAGTCCAAGAATAGCCATAGCTAGAACACACCTTCTCTCCTCACTCTTATATGCATCCCCCATACTTACCAACCTCAAAAAGTCAGAACCGATTAAATTAGAATCATGTTATAATAAGATTGCCAAATTTCCAAAACATTCCACATTCAACCCATCACTGTCAATGCCTCAGAAATCTGTCTTGGTTGGAACTACCTCATATTATGAACTATAATGGCTCAGAAAATAATGCACAATCCTGACAATGTACCTTCCCTAAAAAATCTTCTACAACCCTATTCTATCATTCGTACTCTTCGATCATCTAACAAAGATTTACTCCAAGTAACCAAAGTATCCAATATAGCAGGCAACTCTCTTTACTCTAACTTTGTTGCTAAAAATTGGAATACCCTTCTACATAGTATTAGACCCATAAGCAATCTTAATCATTTAAAAATT
Organism: Protopterus annectens; assembly: GCF_019279795.1. Classification (NCBI taxonomy): domain Eukaryota; kingdom Metazoa; phylum Chordata; order Ceratodontiformes; family Protopteridae; genus Protopterus; species Protopterus annectens. The sequence goes on along the minus strand of NC_056746.1, from coordinate 214,581,154 downwards.
TCTCTCAAAAGACACTTATTTGAATCCTGGCTTTGCACATGTAACACTCCAGGTTAGTTATTAACTCAGCATTACTTAGACAATTTGGCTATACATACTAACTCTGTTAACATATCCCTGCTAACAACACTACTTCTCTATAAGTAGTTACATTCCTAGCTGCAACTCTCACCACGGAAGTATTACTAACTATGCACTGCTTTGCCTAAGTGATTCTCCCTGCTTAATTTCCTAACTAATGTTATGTTCCCCCACATATATAAATTCAACCATATTTTTGTCTATATTCAATTGTTTAAAGTCTTGTTATATTTGATACTATGTATATATTTTTGTTGTTACATTTTTATTCTGTAAATGTGTTAACACTCATATTTTGTCAGTTTTGTTTATAATTTCTATTACTTGTTGTGATAATTTGTATGTAAGCTTAGACTAGAGCTTTTCTCCCTGGGCCTCCATTGAAAATGGGCACTGTCCCAATCGGACCATCCCGGTAAACAAATGTAAAATAAAGAAAGAAAGAAAGAAAGATACAAAGGGTCTTAACTGGGTTGCACAGCTAAACTTATAAAAACCCTAGAGGTCATTAGCCTAGTGTACACCTATTAACCTATGAACTTGTAAGAAGTCCACTATCAGAGTTTATCAGGATGGCATCAGTTAGGGACCAAAGTGCTTCCATAGTACTTTGTCCTGGCCAGAATGCATGTTGTTTGGAGCTTTGTCCTGGCCAGAATCCATGTTGTTTGGAGAAAATCAAGTGGTAAAGCTGGATATACAGGGAGAGTTGGGTGTAAACAATCTTTTCAAGATGTTTGCACAGAATTGGCAGGATGAATATATTGGATGGACGTGAGAGGTATATTTTGAGTTGGTTTGCTTTTGGATGGGTTTGTTAGAGCAGTTGTTCAAATTTATTTTATTTATTTATTTATTTTTTATTTTACATTTGTTAACTGGAAAAGTCCGACTGGATACAGGTCCATTTTCAGCGGAGGCCCGGAGAGGAAAGCTCCAAGTGTACATAACTAGTGTAATTACAGTGAAATTATTACAGTGATCTGTGGCATGATGTTGTGTGTGAAACATATATTATTATGTGGCTGAGAGTAAGACATAGATGTTCTCTGCAGTGATACATGAACCAGGAGTTTTTGTTGTCAGACTCAGGAGGGATGTCAGTGGAAATATTTCAAGCAGAATACAGACTTCTTTGGGATGTATGCATTTGACGTAGAAGAGGGGGATGAATGGTGGTGGTGGTGGTGGGGTGGGCAATGCATGATCTGTGAGAGGTGTGGAGTTTATTGATGGGAGATTGCTAAATTCCTTAAGGAAATCTTCTAGAAAAAGTTTTTCTGCACTACATTGAATAGTACTTGTATACAGGGTCTCATGAGGAAGTTTTCTTCCTGTAAGTAGGTTAACCTCTTTCCAAAAGTGTTTGGGGGAGTGTAAGAGGGAAATTTATTTCATTGTTTGGAGATTTCTTTTGTGCCTTCTGATGGACTACTTGGCTAAGTTACTCAAGAATATAAAGGAAATGTGGTTGTCAGTTATAGGGGTCAGCTTCAATTTTTGCCATGCTTCATCCCTTACAGTTAAAAGATATTTGAGTTCAGTGGATAGCTATTCAGTTTTGGTAGGTTTATAAAGCCAACTGATAAGTGAGAACAATTTGTCTTGTAACTGGAGTAGAAAGATGGTTAGGCTTACAACTACTGTATTAGGATCATGTAAAGAGAGTATATGTTTCTAGTTTTGGGTTATGAAAAAAGCTTTAAGTTTGTCTATATTTCTACTACTCTGGTTTTTGAAGCCATTTAATATGAAAGGTAGTTTTTATAGGATGGCTAACAATTGTAACGGTGATTGGGCAGTGTTCGCTTAGTGATGGTGGCCGAATGTTTATGTTGTAGATGGTGTTTAGCATGTTAGTGGCTTAAAAATTAGCAATTAGTCTTTCTTTTAATGTTGTCATATTCTGTCATAATTTCCTAATACTTTATTATATCTAAACAGATTCCACAATTATAGTTTCCCATTCTTATATGGGTTACTAATGCCAGTTCTAAATACTTTCTCATTTAGCCTTTTGTTTACTATATTTTATTTATAATTTGTTAACCAGGTGGGGAGGCTGATTTGAGGACTCTTCCAGCCACATCCTGGGTCAGAGATGGCAAAAAATGAACAGAGCAAATTTTTAAAACTCAGAAATATTATGCTCCCTATTATACTTTTGAGACTTTAGACTTGCATGTACGAACCCTGAAACTATAAAAAGAAAAAAAAGGTCAAAAATACAGGACAGCAATGAATGTCAAATATTGCTGTTCTCCTTCATTCCCTATGGGAGGGCAAGCCTCCCACATAGCCTGAACATCCTATATATGTACATATATGTATACCAACTCTGAGGTCCTGAGATCACCGCACCTCAGAGAAAAGTATTCCAGTTCACAAACTAGCAAGTCTCAAAATATCAAATGGTTGCCAAAATGTTATAATAATAGTAATAACCAATTAGTTTTCAGTATATGAAAACATAGTACAAATAACTTTATGAAGTAAACAAGTCAACAAATCTATCAAGTATATAAAGATACTTACAAAATTAAGGAGTAACATGACAGAAAAAAGCAATACACGAGTTAGTGTCTCTCAAGTTAGTGTTTGAGAGACAGATACAGCCATACATAGACCTACTAAACCAGCACTGGCAAAAAATACACATAAATACACAAATTCATACACGGAGGCTCTAAATAAAAACCTGTAAAAGCATCAGAGACCTCCAAAGCAGACACCCAAACAACCTGCACCTCCCGTCACAAACCAGATAACACATAAAATACAAAATCAGTGTGCCACACAATCACAGCCCTTAAGGTGAAATAACATACCTAACACACTAGTAATAGGTGACTCTACAGTCAGGCACACTGACGTCCTACTCACTAGGCTGGACAAGCAGAAGGTTACTGTTAGCTGCCTGTCGGGAGCCAGAATCCGCCACATAACACAAGCACTCAGGTCACTCCAGAACAAGTGCAAATATGACTCTGTCATTGTTCATGTTGGTGTGAATAACCTGAGATGTACCTCCCTAGACTACATGAAAAGAGAAATGAAAGGGCTCTCTGATCATGTAGCCCAGGCTGGTATGACCCTGACCCTGAGTAGCATCCTGCCCTCACCAAGAATGATACTTCAGTATAAAGAAAAAGTAATCAGTTTCAACAATTGGCTAAGCTTCTGGTGTCATTCAAAGGGGATCCAATGTCTGTCAGCCTGGGATGACATGCTCGACAAGCTGCGTTGCTTCACAAGAGACGGCTTGCACCTGTCACCCCTAGGCTTTTGAATACTGGACAAGGCTCTTGCTGCCCCATAGTGCCTTTTCTAGACAAGGCTCAAAAGTCAAACCCACCTCCATAAACAGCACAATTAACAAAAAACTGAGGGTTATGCTACTCAGCACGAGGAGTTTAAATCCCAAAATGCACGCACTTGAAGCACTCCTCAGTATGGAGAACATCAACATCTGTGCAGTAACTGAAACCTGGTTCAAGGCTCCAGAGAGCACCCCAGCACTACTGGGCTACAACTCATACCACACTTTTCAGCCACAGAACATGGACCAAAACATAAAAGGAGGGGGTGCATCCATATTCATCAAGGATACCTACACTTCCAGGTTATTGGCGCAGCATGATACCTCTGAGATCATCCATGTGCAACTAACATCGGCCAAATCTGCAATGCAAATTGTGGCCTGCTACAGATCACCCTCCATACCCAGGACCACCACTCCACCTTTCTGGAGACACTGGAAAATATGAAGGTCCTACCGAACACCCTGATACTGGGCGATTTAAATTACCCTACGATTAACTGGGAAAACTACTCAAGTACAAACTCCCAGCCCAGCGCTTCCTGGAATTCATCAACTCAAACGCCCTGGATCAGCTGGTAAGCTCCTCTACCAGAGGTGAAAACATATTGGACCTGGTCATCACCAACATGGGTGACAGGTGTTCCACACCGGAGGTCAACCCATCACTGGTTAGATCAGACCATAAACTAATCACTCTGGATGTCCACACCTCACCACCACCCCCAACTAAGGAAACCACAGTAAAAAACTTTTCTAAAGCAAACTTCACCTTACTTAAGACAGAAGCGGTAAGTTTCACAGCCCCCACACTAAAGGATAACGCTGTCCAAGATGCAGAAACCTTTACAAATACACTCTATGAGAACCTACAAGGATGCATGGATCATGCCATCCCTAGCAAAACCAAGACTCACTCCTTTAAGAGAAGGAAACCAGTCTGGTGGACCCCTGCCATAAACAGGCTATACAATAAAAGGAGGAAACTAGTTCAGAAAAAAAGCAAATCCCAAGAAGGAAGGACATCCCTGATCAGTATCTGTAAGAAACTAAGGTCCCTCATAAAATCATCCAAGGCTAACTTAGAAAGAAAAATAGCCAAAGATTCAAAAGATAATCACAAAACCTTCTTTAGCTATGTTAAGAATCTAAGTGGCAACTCACAGATATGCACTGAGCTAGTGCAAAATAGCACAAAATATACTGAACCTACTGATATTGCCAACATCCTGACAGACAGATTCAGTGCAAACTTCAACCCCCCTCAGCCCCAAAAGGGCCCACAAAAATACCGGAAAAGTGTAGTGTCCCAGAAATCACAGATGCACAGGTGAAAACAGCCCTTTCAAAAGCCAAAAACACAGCGTCATTGGGGCCAGATGGTGTCCCAGGCTGAGTCTTGCATGAACTAAAGAACAAACTAACCCCCCCACCTAAACACGCTGTTCAACCTCAGCCTCTCCACAGGCTACATGCCCATAGAATGGCACACAGCAATGGTTATTCCACTCCACAAAGGAGGGGCCACAACTGATGCTGGTAACTATCTCCCCATAAGCCTGACTAGCCTGGTCTGCAAAGCTATGGAGCACATCATCATGGAACTCATTAGCAAAGAGATTGGGAACCTACAAACACTTAACCCAACCCAGTTCGGCTTTGTTAAGGGCAGATCATGCCTACTAAATCTGGTTGACTTCTTTGAGACAATCACCAAGGCCATAGATGAGGGAAAGGTGGTTCACACAGCCTACCTTGACCTCACCAAGGCTTTCGACACCATTCCCCACTCGGGTATTACAGAAAAACACACCAGCCTGAACATAAACCCCTACATCACGAGATGGGTTGCCAGCTGGCTTACAGACCGAACTCACACGGTAAGAATAGCGGGCTCCAGGTCCGACTCTAAACCAGTCACAAGTGGTGTCCCACAAGACTCAGTCCTGGGACCCCTACTGTTTGGTATATACTTCTCAGAAGTACAGGCAAACACAGGAGGACTATGGCTAACAAAGTTTGCCGATGACTGCAAACTAAGAGCCATAATTGACTCTCCGGCTGTCACAGACATCCTCCAAAAGGGCCTTACTGAGACAGACACCTGGTGTCAAAGTCATGGCCTCAAGCTAAATGCCAAAAAATGCATAGTCATCCCATTTGGGAAAAACAAAACACCCACGAATTACCAAATAGGTGGCAGACCCCTTAATACAGAAGAGGTAATAAGAGATCTGGGGACCCAGGTAGATATTAATCTCTCCTTTGACAATCATATTGCCAAAGTAGTTAAGGAAATCCTTCTATGTGGCCCATCTAATTACTAAAGGGTTCGTATCTAGAAATAAAGAGGTTATAGTGCCCCTCTACTCGTCACTCATCAGACCCATCATAGAGTACAATGCCCCATTTGGGATGTACCTCACAAGACACTTCCAACAGCTGGAAAGACCACAAAAGTACCTCACCAAGAGGATTACTGGCCTCAAACATATGTCTTATGCAGCCCAACTGAAATAACTCCGGCTGTACTCAGTGGCATATCACTTACTCAGAGGTGATCTCTGCCTGACTTACAAAGCCATGTCCAACTCAGAATTGATGGACATGCTCCACCTAAAGAAATCCAAGTCACTGCGAGCCACGCGCACTAGTGAGCTAAACCTCGCTACAACAACAAATAGAACATGCTGGAGGGATAGATTCCTGTCACAGAGACTCCCAATGCTTTGAAACAAAATTCCAAATTACATCAGGCAGAGCCCCTTACTAACACTCCTCAAGAGAAACCTTGACAAGTGGATGGGTAACAGAAAATACACCCCTGGGATCACTTCATTGGCTGTGCTTGACAGAGGATCAGTTAATTAATTAATGGGGCAGTAAAAGCCGACACACTCTGGCTAGGCTTATAAATGCCCTTGGGCAGATAGCCTAGTACCTACCTATGAACCTATAAAACACATCTGCATCAAGGAAAGGTTACAGAGAAGATGTCAGGGAGAAGGGAAGGTGATAGTGAGCAGGGCTGGTGTATTAGAGAAGATAGGTAAGGATTGCTTGGTGGATGATTTAAAAGTATTTACATTAGGTAAGTATTGCTTGGTGGATGATTTAAAAGTATTTATATTGGCAGGATTTAGTCAGGTGTTTCAGGAATTATAATAAATAAGATGTGGATTTTTAGTTTCTGAGGATGACAGAAAACTACAATAATGAATTTATGAGAAATAAATGTTAATAAAACCCCATTTTATGATGCATTTTTTTTTTGAATTGAGGAACTAACATGGAGTGTCCCTAGAGTGATACGGGCAGATATATATACCAGTTTGTAGTATATGAACATTTATGGAAATGGAGTTTTATTCTTTGTGGGTGTGAGGAGGTTAGTCTGTCTATATAATTATGTTGGCACAAGGAATGTAAATTGTGTCATCAACATGGAGATGGAAGCTTAAGGGGGATTAAGGAGGACACCTAAGCATTTGTAAGAATCATCTGGGATAATTCAGTAGCCCAATGGGTGTTGAGTGAGAGACTGAGAGTGAAAGATGTGCATAAAGATGTGTTAAAGAGTACCAAAAGTTGTGGACAAAGTTTTAGAAACATAGACTAATAGTTTAGAATGGGTATTTGTAGTTAATTATTACATGCTCAAAAAGACTCTAAGACTTAAAAGTTCATCAGCATACAGGACCATTTCTGGCTGAGAGGTCAGTTGGGAGGGTGTTAATAAACAGGTAGAAAGAATGTCATCTAAAATAAATCCTTGCAGAATGCTGATTGCAATGTAGCTGTGTGGAACAGAATGTTGGGGAATAAGATGGGAAAATATAATTTGAAAGAATATGCAAAAGGACATTTGGAGAGCCAAATAAGAGTATCATAAAAAATAAACAATGTTTAAAAGATGATGCAGGAGGAGAGACAGCTCAAAGATTTTTTTTTTCTTTGAGGTCAGCAAAAGGGTCCCTATTAACCTACGAGCAACTGACAATACATTTTTTCGGCTCGTGGTTTGTGGAAAATATAATTTTGAAAACAGGGAATCAAAAAAATCTTTAAAAACAGAAAAATTTGCTCCCCCCCCATCCCTCCAAAAATAATATATAACAACTCCACAGTTGCACCACAGCGGAGAAAAGGAAAAAAATCCCAAAAAGCATACCACAGGCTCATATAATGTAACACACAATAATGAAACTCACCACGGTATAACATCGTCGCAATGAAGATACACAACTGCAGACTTAGCGATGACTGTTAGTTATGCCATTGGGAGACCTTCATCCGTGTTTTCTCACATATGTCTCATGGGCTGAAATGAGGAAGCTAACGTACTGTTACAAAACTTGAAGCCACATTGGAAAGGCTTAGTACTTTATTTTGCTGGGAAAATTCTAGACTTTATTTAGAAACATTTTTCTAGAATCTTGGCTAAAAGAAAGAGGTTGGAATCTGTCTGTGTCTGTAGTATTTAGGGAGATTGGGATAAGATATTTTTAGGAATAACAAAATAATGATGGTGTTCAATTCTTCTGGAATAGTCACAGAAAAAAAAGAAAAAATAAAGATGTAGGTGAGTGGGTGTGCAATGAAGGAGCTGGCATTTTAGAAATTTGGCATGGAAGGAGATATTAGGTAATAGGTATCTAGTATGAATCTTTAAGAGGGAATAAGCAGATTTAGAAGAATGGAATGTATTTAAGTAACAGTTTGTAACAAGTTGGAGATGAATTGGTTAATAAGAAATCCCACTGAAGTAGAGTAGATGAGGGGAAAAAGAACTCCTTAAAACATTGTACAATGCCTGACAAAAGATAGGTCCCACGTTTTATCTATTAAAGAACAAGAGGTGGTATTACTTAGTAGTTTTTTAAACACCGGACTAGTATATTTAGGGGTTTACAAGTAACAACTGTAGCTGCATTTTGCAAGTTGGATTTAGCTGTTATGAAGGCTGCTCTTATTTCTCTCCTTAATTGCTGGATGAGGAAAAGGATTACCTCTAACATTCCGGAGGTATCATATATTGCCTCTGTCACTCATTTGTTTTCCTTTAGTTCAATTTATCAGTTACTGTCTGCAAGCAGCAGGTACTATGCCCTGTGATACGAGTTTTTTTAGACTGACTAGATATTTTTTTTTTCTGCATTATTATGCAACTGAGGTAACTTCTGACTATCTCTGCATATTCTGGTGAGACATTTCCATTAATGGTCTAAGTTCTACTGCCTCAGCATCTGACATAGTTTGATCTGCTTCCTTTTAAATGGCTCATATTCTAGTATAGATAGTATTTGCATCTGAATATCTGACCTGACATCTTGTTCCTGAGGTAAGAAAGCCCATGTATTACTCAGTGATTTGCATGCATTAGGACATAGGAGGTACTTTCCAAGTGCAAGACTTCTACTGTATTGTATTTTGTTATTTATTTGTCTCCCACTTTGAGGATATTCAAGCTTATATTGTTACATACTTTCTATTTTTAGATAAAAAATAGCATTTATGTCCGTTTTTGGTCATTTCCTGCAAATCATCCTAAGGCAAATACTATACTTGTTTTATATCATCCATGCATGCTGGAATCGTGGTCTTCCACTGGACTGTCCATCCAACATCCATTATAAGAACTGTTAATGATGATCTATTTAGAACTGTATAATGTATTGTCATATTTGTTTACATCATTTGTACATTAATTTGAATCCAGTCTTCAAATATATAAAGCCTAGCGATGCAAATATCTAGAGCACTCAAAGTAAATGTTTTGCCTGACATTTTCAACACCACTGGAAGAATATTTGTTTTATAGGATATATTTTATATTGTTCCTTTACAAGCAGTGGCATTTATATTATAGCTATCACGTGTTATAGCATAACAATGCATAACCTCGCATAATGCAACATAACATAAATACACTGATAGAAGCGGATTATGGATGATTCTGGCTTGTTTATATGTTGCACTTAGCCTAACGCAGCAACCCTTCTCTTATTTATCTTATGTCAGTGTTGAAATAGGACTTATGAAATCTCATCAGTTGATTATTTGCCATTAGTTTAACTGCTTTAAATATCAGACCTTGTATGCAGCTAATTCGTCTGTAAATGAAATCAAGCAACTACTCAGCTTAGCATCTGCCAACCATCCTGAGTTACAATGTGGTGCTGCTACCTAGCAGACTACACAGACATAAAATACACCCTCACACACACACACACACACACACACACACACACACACACACACACACACACACACACGCATGCACACTCATAGATACATACACATCCAGATAGCACACAGTGACACACACACACACACACACACACATACACACACACACACACACATATGCACACACATATACACATTAAAACACACACAGACATACCATACATATTTTACTAAGCTCAGCAGCCCTCATACAGGGGAGGCTAAATAGAGCAGAATATGTACAGTTCACATGTGTGCTGCAGTCAGCCTAACATCTAACTGTAAACTGCACACAGGCACACAGTCTTACACACCTACACAAACACACACACACACACACACACACACACACACACACACACACACACACACACACACTTGCACCCAGACACACATACATCCAGTGCCAGCACAGTCTGTATCCATAACCTCCTCATACATCCATCCAACCATCTGTCTATCCCTATCAATCAACGTTTCGTGTCATGCATTGGTCTTCCAATATACACAGGCACACATACACTGACATTAAGGATTCACATACATACACTCACAGAAACCAATCTCAAATTGTTTTAGTACTAAAGTGAAGCCTATTTCTTTCAACATTTGAAAAATATCCCCACTGAAATGCATCAATGCATGTTGCTAAAGTGCTGTGTACATTTGCACATTTGGCACAAGTTTGCTTGAATATTGTTTAGTGCAGATGCTTATTTACATTTATTTATTTTACATTTGTTTACCGGGCTAGTCCAACTGGATACATTTCCATTTTCAACAGAGGCCCAGGGAGAAAAGCTCCACATAGAAACAAACACAGAGAAATTATTTACAAAAGCAAAGAAAGGAGGTAGAAAAATACCGGGTAAAAACATGATTCTAAACTAGATTAAAACTAATCATGAATATATACTAGGAAGGACATCACCCAATTTCTATTTCAGAATACAAGATAGGAGAGTTCTATTTTAGTAAAACATCTGTGAAGATATAAATACATTCAACAATTATTTACACATTCAAAGTTGTATAATAATTCTTAACAGAGGCTACTTGCAAAGGTGCTTTTGAAATCAGCTTCCCAAGGGGAATCAGTAGAGAGAATCACAGACCTGCTCAATTTTCCTTCCAGAGCAGTGCATTTAGATGTTAAGTGCCTCATTAGCATATGCCTTATATGGGACACATCACATTTACATACTAGTCTGCAAAGAGTTGCTGAGTAGCAAGGAGGCAATGAATTGCTACAACCTGCATAATATGCAAGGATACTTTTATGGTTTTGCATGCTATGCGGACTCTGTGAATTCCACCCAAAGCTCCAATTGGTAAAACTAACTGACTGACTGACTAACTAACTAACTAACTAACTAACTAACTAACTAACTAACTAACTAACTAACTAACTAACTAACTAACCATACCTCTCAACCTCTTAGCATAAGAAATCAGGACAAAGCCTAAAATGATGGGGGACAAAGGCCTAAAATTAGGGACAGATTCATAGGTTCATAGGTTGGTACTAGGCTATCGGCCCTAGGGCCTATCTATACAAGCCTAGCCATAACAATTCCCTGGCTATTTCTTCCCACACTATTTACTTCCCTGGATCTCTGTCTAGCAGGGCAACAGATTTTAAATATTCCTCTTATACGCTTAGAAATTTGCTCGAATAACAGGATTTGCGTCAGCATACGTTTTCTAGACAATATAAAGTCTGAAACTCAAACATGTGTCATTATTTATTGACTTTAATCATCAGTAATTTGTCAGAAAAACACAAATTTTATGAGGGACAGACCAAAATATTAGGCAAATATCTGGACATTCTGTGACATGTAACTAACAACTGCTATAGGTCTGCAACCATATCCCAAGACTCTCACTCCATGTTCCTAAGCACCCTGGAAACTATTAGGGTCCAGCCCAACACTCTGATACTAGGTGACTTCAACTACCCCTCCATCACCTGGGAAAACTATTCATGCACCAATACACTGGCCCAATGCTTCCTTGAATTCATCAGTTCCAATGCCCTGGACCAGCTCATTCTTACACCCACTAGAGGAAGCAATATCCTTGACCTGGTTATTACTAACATGGGCAACCGCTGCTCTACACCAATAGTCAGTTCTTCCCTGGTTGGATCCGACCACAAACTAATTACCATAGAAACCCAAATCTCACCCACACCCCAGTCAAAGGTAATCACCTTGAAAACTTCTTCAAAGCTGACTTTGGGCACCTACAAATAGAGGTGGCTAACTTAACAGCACCCATGTCAATGGAAAATAGATGCATGCCTGCCAAATCGTACACCAGTGCACTGTGCAAACACATACATAAATACATCGAACTAGCCATACCCAACAGAACCAAGATGCTTTACTCCAAAAAAGGAAGCCAATCTGGTGGTCCCCCTGCCATTAATAAACTCTACAATAGAAGGAAGAAACGGTTGCAGAAAAAGGTGAAGTCCCAAGACTGGAAAAACACTCTTATTAGCCTCAACAAAAAGTTGAGATCCCTCATCAAAACCTCTAAAGCCAGTTATGAAGGCAGAATAGCTGCAGACACTAAAACAAACCACAAAGCCTTCTATAATTATATCAAGAATCTCCACGGCAATACCCAGGTTTGCTCTGAGTTACTGCACAATAGTACCTCCTATACTGAGCCAACAGATATTGCCAACATACTGGCTGACAGATTCAGTGTCGACTTTACCTGTTTCTCCCCCCTAAAGGACCAATCACAATACTAGAGGAATGCCAGGTAACCAGCATTACTGCAGCACACGTTAAAGCTGCATTGTCCAAGGCTAAGAATATAGCTTTAAATGGACCCGACAATATCCCTGGATGTGTTCTATGTGAACCAAAATGTGAACTGGCACCACATCTGTGTGCCCTGTTCAGTCACAGTCTCACCTCAGACTTTGTCCCTACTGAATGGCACACTGCTACAGTTGCCCCACTCCATAAAGGGGGAGCAACTACAGACCCTGGGAATTATTGCCCCATTAGCCTGACGAGTCTGATATGTAAGGTTATGGAGCCCATCATCATGGACCTAATTAACAAGAATATAGGGAATCTCCAAACTCTAGATCCCACACAATTTGGCTTTGTGAAAGGTAGATCATGCCTGCTCAACCTGGTTGACTTCTTTGAGTCAGTCACTAGAGCTGTGAATGAGGGCAAGGCAGTTCATACAGCCTACCTCGATCTGGTCAAGGCCTTTGATACCATTCCCCACTCAGGAGTTATTGATAAAGTCACCAGACTAGGTGGGTTGCAAATTGGCTCACGGATAGAACCCACAGTGTGAAAGTAGCAGACTCCAAGTCAGTCTGACGACCAGTCAAGAGTGGAGTCCCACAGGGATTGGGCCTGGGTCCTCTCCTTTTTCGCATCTACTTCTCAGAAGTCCAGGCCAACAAGGAGGGACTCTGGCTGACCAAGTTCACAGACAACTGCAAGCTGGGAGCCATTATTAACTCTCCAAGTGATGTAGACAGCCTACAGAAAGGCCTCACTGAGACCAATGACTGGTGTCGAAACCATGGCCTTAAGCTTAATGACAAAAAATGTGTCATCATCCCCTTTGGGAAAAACTCAGTTCCCCCTAATTACCACATCGATGGGAGCCCACTGAACACTGAAGGCATTAGAAGAGATCTGAGGACACAGTTTGACAGCAACCTCTCCTTCAACCACCACATTGCCACTGTGGTCAGAAAGTCCTTCTATGTGGCACATCTCAATACCAAGGGTTTTGCATCCAGGGAGAAAGAGGTCATCATGTCTCTCTACTCTTCCTTCATTATGCCAGTCATCAAGTAAACTGCCCCATTTGGCATGTAGCTCCCTAGAGAGGTTAAAGTACCTCATTAGCATATGCCTTATATTGGTCACACCACATTTACATACTAGTCTGCAAAGAGTTGTTGAGTAGCAAGGAGGCAATGAATTGCTACAACCTGCATAATATGCAAGGATACTTTTAGAGTTTTGCATGCTATGCGGACTCACTGTGAATACCACCCAAAGCTCCAATTGGTAAAACTAACTAACTAACTAACTAACTAACTAACTAACTAACTAACTAACTAACTAACTAACTAACTAACTAACCATACCTCTCAACCTCTTAGCACAAGAAATCAGGATAAAGCCTAAAATGATGGGGGACAAAGGCCAAAAATTAGGGACAGGTTCATAGGTTCATAGGTTGGTACTAGGCTATCGGCCCTAGGCCTATACAAGCCTAGCCATAACAATTCCCTGGTTATTTCTTCCCACACTATTTACTTCCCTAGACCCCTGTCTAGCAGGGCGACAGATTTTAAATATTCCTCTTATACGCTTAGACATTTGCTAGAATAACAGGATTTGCATCAGCATACATTTTCTAGACAAGATAAAGTCTGAAACTCAGATGTGTGTCATTATTTACTGACTTCAATCATCAGTAATTTGTCAGAAAAACACAAATTTTATGAGGAATAGACCAAAATATTAGGCAAATATCTGGACATTCTGTGACATGTAACTAACTAACAACTGCTATAGGTCCGCAAACATGTCCCAAGACTCTCACTCCATGTTCCTAAGCACCCTGGAAACTATTAGGGTCCAACCCAACACTCTCATACTAGGTGACTTTAACTACCCCTCCATCAACTGGGAAAGATACTCATGCACCAATACACTGGCCCAATGCTTCCTTGAATTCATCAGTTCCAATGCCCTGGACCAGCTCATTCTTACCCCCACTAGAGGAAGCAATATCCTTGACCTGGTTATTACTAACATGGGCAACCACTGCTCTACACCAATAGGCAATTCCTCCCCAGTTGGATCCGACCACAAACTAATTACCATGGAAACCCAAATCTCACCCACACCCCAATCAAAGGTAACCTCCACGAAAACTTCTTCAAAGCTGACTTTGGGCACCTACAAATAGAGGTGGCTAACTAAATGGCACCCATGTCAATGGAAAATAGATGCATGACTGCTACATCGTACACCAGTGCACTGTACGAATACATACATAAATGCATCGAACTAGCCATACCCAACAGAACCAAGATGCTCTCCTCCAAAAAAAGGAAGCCAATCTGGCGGTCCCCCTGCCATTAATAAACTCTACAACAGAAGGCAGAAACTATTGCAGAAAAAAGTGAAGTCCCAAGACTGGAAAAACTCTCTTATTAGCCTCAACAAAAAGTTGAGATCCCTCATCAAAACCTCTAAAGCCAGTTATGAAGGCAGAATAGCTGCAGATGCTAAAAACAACCGCAAAGCCTTCTATAATTATATCAAGAATCTCCACGGCAATACCCAGGTTTGCTCTGAGTTACTGCACAATGGTAACTCCTATAGTGAGCCAACAGATATTGCCAACATATTGGCTGACAGATTCAGTGCCAACTTTACCTGTTTCTCCCCCCCTAAAGGACAAATCACAATACTAGAGGAATGCCAGGTAACCAGCATTACTGCAGCACAGGTTAAAGATGCATTGTCCAAGGCTAAGAATATAGCTTCAATGGGACCCGACAATATCCCTGGATGTGTTCTACATGAACTAAAATGTGAACTGGCACTACATCTGTGTGCCCTGTTCAGTCACAGTCTCACCTCAGACTTTGTCCCTACTGAATGGCACACTGCTACAGTCATCCCACTCCATAAAGGGAGAGCGACTACACACCCTGGAAATTATTGCCCCATTAGCCTGATGAGTCTGATATGTAAGGCTATGGAGCCCATCATCGTGGACCTAATTAACAAGCATATAGGGAATCTCCAAACTCTACATCCCACACAATTTGGCTTTGTGAAAGGTAGATCATGCCTGCTCAACCTGGTTGACTTCTTTGAGTCAGTCACCAGAGCTGTGGATGAGGGCAAGGCAGTTCATGCAGCATACCTCGATCTGGTCAAGGCCTTTGATACCTTTCCCCACTCGGGAGTTATTGATAAACTCACCAAACTAGACATTGACTCCCATATCACTAGGTGGGTTGCAAATTGGCTCACAGATAGTACCCACAGTGTGAAAGTAGTGGACTTCAAGTCAGACTGCCGACCAGTCACGAGTGGAGTCCCACAGGGATCGGTCCTGGGTCCTCTCCTTTTTGGCATCTACTTCTCAGAAGTCCAGGCCAACATGGAGGGACTCTGGCTGACCAAGTTCACAGACAACTGCAAGCTGGGAGCCATTATTAACTCTCCAAATGATGTAGACAGCCTACAGAAAGGCCTCACTGAGACCAATGACTGGTGTCGAAACCATGGCCTTAAGCTTAATGCCAAAATATGTGTTGTCATCCCCTTTGGGAAAAACTCAGTTCCCACTAATTACCACAATGATGGGAGCCCACTGAACACTGAAGGCGTTAGAAGAGATCTGAGGACACAGTTTGACAGAAACCTCTCCTTCAACCACCACATTGCCACTGTGGTCAGAATGTCCTTCTATGTGGCACATCTCAATACCAAGGGTTTTGCATCCAGGAAGAAAGAGGTCATCATGTCTCTCTACTCTTCCTTCATTAGGCTAGTCATGGAGTATACTGCCCCATTTGGCATGTACCTCCCTAGACACATGCAACAGCTGGAAAGGCCACAAAAGTACCTCACAAAGAGGATCCTAGGCCTTAAACACATGCCCTACATGGACAGACTCAAAAAACTCCAGCTATTCTCTGTCTCATATCATCTTCTAAGAGGTGATCTCTGCTTGACTTACAAAGCCATATCTGACCCAGCTCTGTTAGAAATGCTACTTCTATAGAAATCCAAATTCCTCTGCACCACATGCTCCAGAGACCTCAACCTCATTACCACAATCAACAGAACATACTGGAGAGACAGGTTCATAACCAAGAGACTGCCCATGCTCTGGAATAGACTTCCCATACATGTCAAACAGAGCACCTCACTGGCCCTCTTCAAGAGAAATCTTGATGAGTGGATGGGAAATAGAAAGTTCACCCCAGGGATCACTGCAGTGGGTCTACTTAATAGAGGCTCTGGGAACTAACGTCAGGCGGCATGATGCCAGGGCACTTCTATGGGCTAGGCTTGTAAAGGCTCCAGGGCCATTAGCCTAGTACACACCTATGAACCAATGAATCTATGAACTAACTAACTAACAAATCTACAGTGTGTAGCACCACTGACAGCACTTGGACTCATACTGCACATTTACAGAGTACCAGTCAGTGTTTCTTGATTAATTTTTTATATATTTTCTAGATTTTACAATAATGTTTTAATGAATACTATATTGCCTTGCATTATTATGAACTGCTAAGTCATGTTAGAATGAGACTCAGAGGGGCAGTACTAGGTGAGACGTGCTACTTACTGCACATCAGGGGGGGGGGGTGAGATGTACTACTTACTGCACATCCTGGGGGTGAGATGTACTACTTACTGCACATCCTGGGGGGGGGTGAGAAGTACTACTTACTGCACATCCTGGGGGGTGAGGGATCTTTAGTATAATCAAGATATCTTGGTTCTCATATATAAGATATATATATATATATATAAGATATCTTGATATCTCAGTTGATGTACAGGAAAATCACTTTGAAAAAGCAATAAAATAAATAAGAGGAGGATTCCATGGTATATAGGAAGAAGTATTTTCAGCAACTGCTTTCTTAAACAAGTACTGGGACCCTTCTTGAGTATTAAATGCAGTTCTTAAGTTCCCATCTTGGAGGATATAAATATGATTAAGTCTGCTCAAAGAGAGCTATGGCAATGGTACAGGCTATGCCAAAAGAAGCCTTATGAAGACAGATGGAATGTAATATGCACTTATAAGGAAAACAAACAGGGGAGACATGACCAAGACTTTCAAATAACATGTATCCCCTGGATAAACCTCCTCTATCTCTGACCTCTTATACTCCCATCTAAATTACATTTTTCCTATGTAGTCACATAAGATCTTGCTTTGTAGATGTAACTACAATAATTGTAGCTAATCACCTCTAAGTTCATGTAACTGTCATATACTTAATCTCCCTTAGCCTTTAATCAATACATAGTCTGTTACAAACCTTATTCCTTAAAAAGAAAAACATAGTGTCTGTTTCCATAAGGTGATATGATCTGCTGCAATGTGATACACTTTTCTGAATGCTTCTAATATGTGAAATGTTCTGCTGCCATTTGCATTAGGTATTTATCATGTTACATGTTGATATATGTCCTAGAATTGATACTATAATATCACCTTCTATTATAGCAATAACCCACACCTGGGTGTGGGTAATGCTGGATTTACCCACGGTTGGCGTGGTTTGGTCACGAGGGCAAAGCCCGAGTCGCCAAACAAAGCCAACCGTGGGCAAATCCAGCATTACCCACACCCAGAAGTGGGTTATTGCTATTATACAATGACATTATTTAAGAAAAAAAATAATTACTTTTTTTAAATAATGGCATTGTGTAATGCCTCTTTGCTGCCCTTCCGCAGCTGTCTGGTATTCTGCGGCAGTTCTGATGTACTGCGCATGCATATGCCTACGCAGTACATCAGAACTGTGGGCAAAAGCAACGGAGAAAGCAAGATCTCCGTTGCTTTTTACAAACTGTTTTCGCTATGTTAAATGGGTTTAACATAGCGAGACAGCTTTAAAAAAAGCAACAGAGAATCTCCGTTGCTTTTTTTAAAGCTGTATCAGTATGTTAAACCCATTTAACATAGTGAGACAGTTTTGAAAAAAGCAACAGAGAAAGCAAGATCTCCGTTGCTTTTTACAAACTGTTTCACTAAGTTAAATGGGTTTAACATAGTGAGACAGCTTTAAAAAAAGCAACGGAGAATCTCTGTTGCTTTTTTTAAAGCTGTCTCGGTATGTTAAACCCATTTAACATAGCGAGACAGTTTTGAAAAAAGCAACAGAGAAAGCAAGATCACCATTGCTTTTTACAAACTGTCTCGCTATGTTAAAGGAGTTTAACATAGCGAGACAGCTTTAAAAAAGCAACGGAGAATCTCCATTGCTTTTTTTAAAGCTGTCTCGCTATGTTAAACTTGTTTAACATAGCGAAACAGTGTGAAAAAAGAGTTATAGTAATGGAAAAAGTCCGGGCGACCGGACCTTTTTCCATTACTATAACTCTGATTTACAACGTGCACGCTGACCAATCAGCGTGCACGTTTTTGAATATTAATGGGGAGGAGTTGTATAATATGCAATATTCCACTGTATTCAATATCTTATGCAATCAGTTATTCTATTTTGAATAAGCATTATATATAAAGCTTGAGTCTGTCTATGTAGCTTATATATATATATATATATATATATATATATATATATATATATATATACACACACACGTGTGTGTATGTATGCATATATACATATACATTCAGCTGTATATATTTATATCTTATATGCATATGTGATTAACTGTGTAGTTTATACTGTATACAAATTGTTTACTTTTTGAGAGCTTTTCTGCCTGGGCCTCTGCTGAAAAGAGGTTGCCAACCCATTTGGACTTTCCGGGTAGATAATTGCAAATAAGTAATAAATAGGTAAATAACAATCAGTGATGTTCATGAGCAAGATACTGAGGTCTCATCTGCTTAAATTGTTGGTAGTTCAGGTGGATATAAAAGATCACACAGCACTTATCAAAAAGAGTAGGGAAAGTTCCCCAGTGTTGTGGCCAAATTTCCCCTAGTAATATAAATGCAAACTTGGATCTCCCTGAAAAGAGGCTTCTGGCCTAGTGGGACTAAGCCAGTCAGCAAAAGATAAATAAAACAAATCATCCTTAGGAGAAGGAAGTCAATATCCCACAATCTGAAACTACAGGTTCATATGGTAGGGGGTTGCAAGGAAATATTATTTTAGTGAGAGAGTGGTGAATGAAAGGCATAAGATTTTACAAATAGTGGCAGATTTAACATCAGTGGAAAAATTCAAGATGCTGTAGCATGGTTGTGGCGTCATGCTTTGCGGTGAAGGAGAAGAAATAAGATGAACAAAAATACGTAAACCTCTATAAGGGGAAGATGAAAAGCCAGACTATGCAGTCCTAAGCAGTCCTTATTTGTTATCATGCTCTTTGTAGTATTTTAAAGGAACCATTATTTTGTACAGATTGCACAGCAGAAACTATGGCACAGCCAGCAAACAGGCAGAAAAAGAGTAACACAGGTGTGGCTTGCTTTTAGACTAATAAACAAGACAAACAACATGCTTTTTTTGTCCAGATTACATTCCCCCCAGCTGACTTCAATGAATTTTACTCTGTGATTGAATTCTTTCAGTTCTGGGCAGTGGATGGAATGTCGTCCAACGAGCTGAATGGGTTACAAAACAAGATGGGTAACAAGCATTGAGCCGAGCTGTCTGGTTGTGTCTCACAAAGTTCTCGGCAGAGTTAATTCATGTGGGAGAGCATCTCGGTGAACTTTGCAAACATGTCAAGATGGTGTGGGGGTGGGAAGAACTAAGACAATTACTACTAGCAGAAACAGCTGCAGGGTGGGGGCAGGGCACAGCTTAGTCAGCGTATTTGCCCTGCCAGCATAGTCTGTAGTCAGCTTCATTAACTCAAATTGTCCTGATTTTAATTGAAAAAAGCTGAAAGACATTCTCATGCATGTCTGTTGGCACTCGTCATTTAATTGTTCACAGCATTTCTGTTTTATATGCAAACCACATTTTATGGCACTCAAATTTTTCCCTTATGTTACGTCAAAAAGTTTTTGCAACAGATGATGAAATGTTAATATTAAATGGGCATATAATAGCCAATCAAAAATTCATACTTTTACTATGTTTTAATCATCTGTT
This sequence comes from Protopterus annectens, assembly GCF_019279795.1. Taxonomy (NCBI): domain Eukaryota; kingdom Metazoa; phylum Chordata; order Ceratodontiformes; family Protopteridae; genus Protopterus; species Protopterus annectens. The sequence continues at coordinate 214,560,674 of NC_056746.1, read as the reverse complement.
ATTGACAAGTGTGAAACATCTACATGGTATTTCCTGTGTATTAAATTTATAGGCTTGCATTACCTTTTCTATGCTCACCTTAAGCGACACATTATAGGGATAAAGCTCAAGGAAAGAAAACATGTCAGGTCTTTGTATGAGCCTGAAAACTGATCTTGATACATTTGTTATGTTACTTAGGCAAAATCTGAAGAGTTATGTTAAAGAAGGTAAAGGAAAATATAACAAAACAAAATGTGGCCTATTCCTTTTCGTTTTTTTTTTTTTCACAAACTGGTTGTCTCAGTGTGCTGGAGTTATCATATGTGGAGCAACTGAATACCAGTCTCTGTGAGCCTCTAACAACACATTTCAGAGATAATGTATGAAAAGTATTAAACGGCGATGCACATCATGTATTTATAGCCGGCCTTAGGCATAGGCCAACTAGGTGGCCGCCTAGGGTGCTGCTGTAGCAGGGCCACTTTTCCAGTATTTATTTGGTGTAGCTAGACCAGGATGGGGGCATCAGGTAGTATGGTGGAGGGCACCGTGGAGCCCTTTTGGCTAGAGCACCAGTTGACCTAAGGCTGCTCCTGCATGTATTTCATTTCCTCAGTCCAGAGTTGCATGCCACGTGATGCTGCTATAGATGATCTCTCTCAGCTTATCATAGCCCTATATATAGTCTTCTAAACAACTTATCATAAATTCATATATAGTCGGCTAAACAACAAACTGGCCCTCTGATGGAACCCCAACATTTAAGGGAGGGGTACCGCCTGTTGTCAGAGTAGTGTCAGCAATGAGGTTCTAAAGGGCTCTGTCTTGGGCCCAATGCTGTTTGACAGATACCTCCCATAACTGAAAACAGATGTCAAGAGACCATGGTTACCTAAAATTGGTGACAAATGTAAGCTAGGTACAATTGTAAATCCTCTTTGGACACTGAGATATCCCAGTAGAGCCTAAACCAGACTACCACCTGGTGTGCTAGCCACAGGCTTGTATGAAATGCAAAAATGCAGTACAGTTACCCCTGGAAAAGACATCAAACAATCCTATTAACATAGGGATGTTACCCTCTCTCAAAACTCACTCAATGATCTGGTACTTTGTACCTAACTTGAGATTAGTCTTTTTTATCACCATCTCTCAGTTATGCTTAGCAAGTCCTTCAAACTTGCTCAGCTGATCTATATGGTTACCTCAAGGTTTTGCTCGGTCTTGATCCCTCTCTTCTCACCCATTATTAGATGTATCCTTGAATACAATGCCTACAAAGTACCTTAACCAAACATTATTAGATGTATCCTTGAATACAATGCCTACAAAGTACCTTGACCAAACATTATTAGATGTATCCCTGAATACAATGCCTACAAAGTACCTTGACCAAACATTATTAGATGTATCCTTGAATACAATGCCTACAAAGTACCTTGACCAAACATTATTAGATGTATCCTTGAATACAATGCCTACAAAGTACCTTAACCAAACATTATTAGATGTATCCTTGAATACAATGCCTACAAAGTACCTTGACCAAACATTATTAGATGTATC